>NC_056737.1:1800602143-1800674643 GCF_019279795.1 Protopterus annectens
TCTTCTGAAAGTGATACCATACGGGCAGCCCATACAAACTGTCCCTTAATAATAGCTTTTTTCTGTTTCTGAGGGTGGATGCCACTGTAATGAAGTAATGAATTTGAATATGTGTCCTTTCGATATATTTTAGATATAAACCTACTATTCTGGTAATCCTTAATTAATTTAATATCAAGGAAGGCTATCTCATGTAGGTTAAATGAATATGTAAATCTTAAAAATGAAGTGGTGGAATCTAAATATCTAATAAAATCACTAATAAGGACATGGGGACCATCCCATAAAATAAAAAGGTCATTCAGGAATTGTGTATAATATTTAACATGCTTGTAAAAGTCAGAAGGAAACAAATATTTCTTCTCCCACTGTAAAACCACTATGTTAGCTTAAAGACCACCACAAGCAGAACATATAGCTATCCCTTTGTGTTGTAAAAAAAAAATCTCATTATTAAATAAAATAAAATTGTTCTTAAGGACTGTCTCTATCAACTGGTTATACATTATTACATCAAAATGGTTTATTTTCTTTTCATATAAAAAGTCATTAAACCATTCTAACCCCTCCTGGTGGGGAATTACTGAATAAGGATCCTTTATATCAATCGTTACTAACATAGGAGCCTTCAAAGGGTATATGATTAATATCTTTTAAGAAGCTCCATGAGTCTTTACATATATGTGACTCTTGCTGCAAAAATTTATTTAACTTAAAATCTAAGTATTTTGCCAGGGGTTGCATAATTGACCCCTTAAAGTCAACTATGGGTCGCATGGGTGGTTGTGATATGTTCTTATGTAGTTTGAGGAGACCAAATATTACTGCTAGTTTAGGATACATAACTGTCAAATAATTCAAAACATCCATATCAATAAAGCCATCAATAAATAGGTCCTGTAATTCATTTTTAATTTTTGAATAGGCACCATTTACCTCACTGATGGATGATATTCTATATGCTTTTCCTTCCAATATGAACAACATTTTTCTATTATAGTCATCCAGGTTCATAATAGCAACCCCCCCCCACCCTTATCGGGTTTCATAATTCTGATTGTGTCAAGCAATCCATTAATTTCTTTTATAAGAATACCTTCTTGGATATTGTAACCCTCCCCATTACAATAGTGGAAAGTGCACTCCTAATAACTAATTCACATATGTTATCAAATAGGGTGATCATAGGGTGCAAGGGGGGGTTATATGTGCTAGATATAGATAATGAGCTGGTGGGTTGAATAGGGAAGGAATTCTGAAATAAAACCTTGAAATTTATTTTACGGGAATACAATTTCAGGTCCATCAAGGTTTGTGATATGCTACTACGTTGCCATGGGACATAAGTAAACCCTTTAGAAAAAACATCACACTGTTCTTTATTAAATTCAAGGTTTGAAAAATTATAAACCTTAAAATCACCCATGTTGTTAGTTAAAATACAGTAAGTGGGTAAAAAATGGTCTCCACTCTCAAATACTTATACATCATCAATGACTGTATTGTTCAGCATAAAACTTATTTCCTGTTCGACCATTTCCTGTTGCGGAAGTTCCCTCCACCCTTGTGGTTGTTTAAACCCCCCTCCCTGTGTTCCATTGGTTGTTGTTGTTGTGGGGATGGGCTACATAATTCACCCCCCTCAAGTTGTTCACTTGGAGGCGTCTTATTTTTCAGATATTCCAAACATCTTAAAGGGGGGTATCCTTCCTCGTCTAAAACATATCCATCATCATCTTGATCGTGTGAAAAATGGGTCTGGGGAACATCCTTAGTATTTACCATCCCATTTTCAGATACATTATATTTGTTACCCCATTCCTGTGATGGTGGGGGTTTAGGGTATGCAATGTCCTTACTATACTCCATTTTGTCCCTGTTTAACTTTTTCATCTTACGGTATTTTATATTGTTACTCAAATCGTCTATACTTTTAAAAATTCTAAAATGCTCACATCTAAAATCTGCATACTGTCTGTGTGTAGAAATTGCTGTATCCAGTTCAGTAGCTCTGTCCATTAATTCATTAATAATTTTTTCATTGTTAGATACAATTAATTTCATATAGTCAAAGCCATGTTACTATCTCTAAGCCATTAAAACTGTATAATTTGTAAAACAAACAGAATCAGCTACACTTAATTTAAACCAGTGAAAAAATGCAACTACATTCACAAATAAATCTAGGTATTAAAATGTGCTCTGTCATTTTTTACCAGCGAATAAGTCCATATTCAAGTGTATGGAAAGAATTAGAGAATATTATACAATAACTGGCCATTAGCATTCAAAAATTTGGATGCTGATTGGTCAGCCCGACCAGTGTGCCTGTTGTAAAATCTCACATACACCAATAGAAAAAAGTCCAGTTGATTGGAATTTCTTCTATTAATACGTGCTATGGAGCTTTCTAGTTTCTTGATTAAAAAAAATAATAATAAAATTTGAAATCCAAACATTTCATAGGTACAAGAAAAACAGGACAGGGAAAATACAAGAAAAATCAAGTATGCTATGCAAAACTAAAGAAATGCACCTGATTAGCCTTGTATTTTCTCTGCCTCTTTTTCTCATACATCTGAACTGTCTGAATTTCATTTTTTTTTAGCAACAGAGATCTTCCTTTCCAAAGTCCTGATGTACTGCAATGGGAATGTAAGTCCCATACACATGCAAAGTACATCAAGAAAGCCCCATGATACCAGGGACAAAAAAAGAAGAAGAACACCACAGCACTATTATATAAATACATTTCTTAAGAAAGGTAAGTTTACTTTTTTCTTAAGTAATGTCATTGTATAATAACAATAACTCATGGCTGAGTGTGGGTAATAGGTTCATAGGTTCATAGGTTCATACTAGGCTATCTGCCCAAGGGCATTTATAAGCCTAGCCCATAGTTATGTGGCTTTCGCCACCCCTTTAGTTTGAATAAAAACTATGCCTATCATTTTTCTGTGCCTCTGTCAAGCAGTGACACTGAAGTAATCCCTGGGGTATATCTGCGATCTCCCATCCATTGGTCAAGATTCCTCTTGAACAAGGCCAGCGAGGTGCTCTGCCTCACATGTACCGGGATTTTGTTCCACAGCATAGGGAGTCTCTGGGTGATGAATCTGTCCCTCCAGCATGTTCTATTTATAACCGTGTCAAGGTTTAAGTCTCCGCCCTTGTGGTTCTGAGGGATCTAGATTTTTGAGGTGAAGCATATTCATCAAATCTGGGTTTGACATGGCCTTATATGTCAGGCACAGGTCACCTCTGAGCAAGCGGTATGAGACTGAATAGAGCTGGAGTTCTTTCAGTCGGGCAGCATAAGACATATTTTTGAGACCCTTTATCCTTTTGGTGAGGAACTTTTGGGGCCTTTCAAGCTGCAGCAGGTGTCTGGTCAGATACATTCCGAACGGGGCATTGTACTCAATCATAGGTCTAATGAGTGATGAGTACAGGGGACGATGACCTCCCTTGATCTAGATGTGAATCCCTTCATGATCAGGTGGGCGATATAGAAGGTTTTCCTAACTACTTTAGCAACATGAGTGTCAAACAAAAGGCTGCTGTCAACTTGGGTCCCCAGATCCCTGATGACTTTTTCTGTGCTCAGTGGATTGCCACCTATATGGTAGCTAGGGGTAACCTTGTTTTTCCCAAAGGGTATGACTATGCATTTTTGGCGTTTAACTTCAGGCCATGGCTCTGGCACCAGTTATCCGTTTCTGTGAGGCCCTTCTGGAGGATATCTGTGTCAGATGTGTTTTTGACTATGGCGCCCAGTTTGCAGTCATCTGCAAACTTTGTCAGCCATAACCCTCCTGTGTTTGCTTGTACTACAGAAAAGTAGATGCCGAACAAGAGTGGACCCAGGACTGAGCCCTGTGGGACACCACTTGTGACAGGCTTTGAGTCTGACATGGCTCCAGCAACTCTGACCCTGTGGGTTCTGTCACTTAGCCAGTTTGCAACCCATCTTGTGATGTATGGGTTTACATTCAAGCTGATGAGTTTTTCGATGATACCTGAGTGGGGTATTGTGTCGAAGGTCTTTGCCAGGTCGAGGTAGGCTGTATGGACTGCCTTTCCCTCATCAATGGCCTTGGTGACTGTCTCGAAAAAGTCAACCAAGTTTAAGAGGCAGGATCTGCCTTTGACAAAGCCAAACTGGGTTGGATCCACCCACAGATTTACCCACAGTTGGCTTTGTTTGGTCACTCACGCTCATGACCAAACCACTCCAACTATGGGTAAATCTAGCATTACCCACCCCCAGCCACAGGTTATTGCTATATTATATGTACGTGTTAGGATGTACTATGCATGAATGCAAGAACCATGCAAAATGTAGATTTAACAGATTTCATTTGTAGTTGAGGTAAAAAAAAACTTAAATAATATGTTACTCTGCATAATTAAGTAAAGTATAGCTGTGAGAAAAAGGAATGGCAACATGCAGCAATTGTACTGCTGTGGTTATGACTAGTGCACTATTAATGATTGCAAAATATTTTAGCATTCAGCAGGATTTAAAAGTACCCATGTAGTGTATGCTGACCCTTATAAGTGGAATGTTGGTAAAATGGAAAGTGAATTGCATAATACAATTATAGAAAGTACAGTTATGTAAAATCTTAGCATTATGGTAGATGTCCTTGTCTTCACTGCTGCAGTATTCTTAACTGATGGGATTCACTGCCGTGAAAGCCTGAATGTCTGGCCAGTCTACCAAAGACTAATTTTTGCTTTTAAAAGGTATGCTGAACATCACCCAAATTCTCCTTGCACAGTATAGGGCATAAATGTGACATTCAGGCAACCATAATCAGAACTGAATGCCCCAGTAACAATACAGCCCAAGAAACCCAAGAGGTAACCTGTATATCCAGGAAGGCAAAAGACTAGGTGGATGGAGGGAGGGAGTGAATACTACAGCAGTGAATGCAAGGACATCTACAGTTATGGTAAAATTTTACACAATTGTACTATGTTCTTACATTCACTGCTACAGTATTCTTAAGAGATGGAGAGAGTGCTAAAGCTCAAGAAGAAACTTGGGAGGGGGAAGGCACAGAAGATCCCCCTAAAAAGACATAAAGAATGGCACTAGCAAAACCAGCCCTAGCTCTAGAGATCAACTTGCAGTGCTTAATAAAGATATGCACAGAGTAGAATTAGTATTTAAGCCTTTTAAAAAAGCACCCGAAGAAGCCACAGCTCTAGTAGAGTGATTCATAACTGAAGAAACAATGCTCTTGCCATGAAATGTGTAACAAAAGGAAATAGCCTTAGAAATCCAAGAAAAAATAGTTTACATGGGCACAGCAAGTCCCAAAGATCTAGGATAAAAAAAAAATGACTGATCAAATTTTCTAATAGCCTTAGTCTTATCCAAATAAACCCTGAGTTGCCTATGCACTTTCAAAGTATGCAGCACACTCTTACTCCCAGATTGCGGACAGGGGAAAAAAGTAGGTAGATTAATAGACTGATTCAGTGGCAGCTCATTAATTACCTTAGGCATAAAAAAGGTTAGTATGCAAGGGCACCCTGTCCTCATGAAAGACCAAAAAAGGAGGACAAGCCATAAGGGCCAGTAACTCAGACACCCATCTGGCAGAAGTAAGAGCTAACAAAGCAACAGTCTTCCAGGAACAATGAAGCAAGGAAACTGAAGCAGCAGACTCAAAAGGAACCTGAGTCAACTTCTCCAATACAAAACTAAGATACTAGGGAGGAGGAACAGGTTTCCTGGGAGGTTTAATATTAAGGACACTCTTAAGAAATTGTTTAACCTCAAATCTAGAAGCTAAAGGAGGAGAAAAAGGCAGACAACCAGAGATAGCTGATAAGTGGGCCTTAATAGAAGAATAGGTCAAACCAACATTGAGCAACTCACACAAATAAGAGGGAAACAAAGGAATATCTACAGTAAGTGTTCCCGGGTCTATACAACCATATTGAATGGTAAAAGCTCACTTGAGTGAAAACATAGGAAAACAAACTTGCTATTGTGGGGGGCTGCACCCCATCTCTCCGCTAAATATATATTCCAACTCCAAGGTCACACTACAGTGAGGAAAGGGCAAATATTCCAATCCTCACTGTACCATGACCCCAAAAAAACAAGTTCGTTCTCCTGCATTTTCCCTCATGTGAGCATTCGACATACAGACCCAGTGTGCCCAGGTTATGGGTGATACAACAAATAGAAAACCTCTTCCATTTGGATAAGTAGGATTTCCTAGTAGTAGGTTTTATGGCCTCCTGCAGGACTTGTAGCATGTCCTTAGAAAAAAAGGTGTCTGTGAGGAATCAAAATCCTGTCACCCTCAGTGTCAGTTGAAGCATAGACAGGTGGGGATGGATGAGTGATCCCTTTTCTTGTGGGATTAGATCCACCCTGTGAGGTAACTTGTGATGCTTCCCCCTGGCTAGATGCAGAAGTAGAGGGAACCAGTGCTATCGCAGCCAAATGGGAATCACCAACAGAATTTTGGGAGCATCCTGTTAAATTTTGAACAGGATTTTTGGAATGAGAAGAAGGGGAGGGAGTGCATAAAGAAACATCCCCTTCCAAGAAAATGAGAGGGCATCCACTTTCCACATGAAAGGACATGGGAATCTGGCACAAAACAGAGGAAGTTGTCTGTTCAGATGGGAGGCAAAAATATTAACTTGAGGACTACCTCACAGGTGGATAATGTCCAGAAACACATCTCTGCAAAGCATCCAATTGTGGGACTGAGTTAAGGACCTGCTCAGAGTGTCTGCCACAATGTTCTGAGTGGAAGGGATATAAACTGCCTGAAGAGTCACTTGATACTTTACAGCAATATCCCATAACAGAAATGCCAATTAACAAAGAAGATAAGATCTCATTTCTCCCAGTTTGTTAATATACCACACCACTGTGGTGTTGTTTGTGAACACAGTGAGAAGCCATGGAGAGAAAACTGGAAAAAAGGTCTGAAGATGCAGCAGAAGACCTCTCATCTCTTTGACATTCATGTGATCCTTCTGCTGATGGGGCAACCACACTTCCAATAAGTTTAGGGATCCAACTGTCACACTTCATCCCATGTCTGAAACATCTGTGAACAATTCAGACAGCACCTGGTTTGTCTGGAAACGAAAGCACTGGAGTCCCTGAAAACTGAGTAGCCTTAGCAGTAGCAGCACATTTGCCCTCTTCCTACCTTTAGTAGAAGGGCAGGATTGCCTACGAACAAAGGCAGGCTTAGCCGGGTAGTCTCTCTGAAATTTAGGCACAGGAGAAACAAGCACACGTTGAAGCTCCTGTAAGGCCTTACCCCTATCCTGAAAGGACTTAAACCAGCAGCAGCTTCCCGAAAAAAAAGTTTAGAATCCAGAGTAGCAACCATCAATTTAGCTTGAAGCCTAAGCCAAGAATACTCCCTCATCACTGAACCAAAAGCATCAGCCCTAGAAGAGGCATCTGCTGTATCATAACTACATTTAATAGAATGATGCCTGACTTGAGAGGAAATCCCTAGCAAGGAAAGAAGAGAAGTTTATCCTCAAAGTCTGGAAATCAGAAATAAAATGGCAAGCCTGAGAAAGAACAGCCAATGCATACCTAGACATATGCATCTGATAATTAAATAGCCCTAAACGTTGGGGTAAGAGAAGTGTAAAACTTCTTACCCAGCTTTTCTATAGTTCTGCTATCCTTGTCAGATGGCAACAGCTTGGGTGAAGGAAGAAACTGAGATGTCTTATCAGAGGCTACAGACACAATGGAGGGGTCAGCAGACGGATATTTATATAGGAATTAACAATCCTCAGGCACCATATAAAACCTGTTAGCCTTCTTGTGAGCAGGGGGCAGAAAGAATCAGATGCATGAGAGGCATTGGAAAAAAGCATCCAATAAAGCAGCCAAAACAAGAGGAATAGCCGCAGGTTTAGGGAATTCTAACTGCAGCAACTCATAGTATCTCTTATAGATATTAAAGACCTGAACACAATCCCACTTAAAAAAAATCCATCACCCTAGAGAATGTGTCCCCAAAGGAAATTTCATCAAAGGGAACACCTAAACTAATAGAGTCCTCCTCCTCTGACCCATAGTCTAAAGCAGAAAGAATTTGAATAGAATAATTGAGGGATTCCTCATCAAATTCTGACTCATCGACAGAAAATTCCTGTTCTCTAGGCCTTTTAAGGGGAGTAGAGAACCAAGGAGGAGCAGTAACCGAAACCCCCTGAAGAGGCTTTAAGAACATTAAAGCAGTAAATAGCCCCTGAGTGAAGTCCTGCCACCCACTTTGGAGAAGAAGAAATGTGTTTAATTTTTGGTTTATTTTTTAAGGGAACATCCCCTCCAAAAAACTGAGAAGGCACAGACCCAAGACAGCAGTGAAGAACTGAAGTAGGAGCTTCTTCCCCAACTAAAAACTGAGGAACTCCCCTAGGCACCTTGGAAAAAATCAACAGTGGTTTCCTAGTGCCAAAGAAGTTCTGATTATGGTACGCCTGAACATCACATTTATGCCCTACACTATGCAAGGAGCATTTAGGTGATGTTTGGTGTAAATTTTAAAGGCAACAAGTAGTCTTTGGTAGACTGGCCAGATGTTTGGGCTTCTACAGCAGTGAATGTCAGGACATCATTTGTTATCCATTAAAAAGGAGATAAAATTATTTAGCTACACATCATAAGCTACTCAAAGAAATTGTACACTTTTAAGTACTAAAAATATGGGAAATTGCTCACATCCAGTGAGGCTGTGATACCAAAGCTTTGCTTCTGCAAGCAGAAACAAAGTTGCAGTTAAAAATTAGATGCCATCAGAAGTTCAGGAATGAGTGATCTTGTGTTTATTGATTCTTGATTAAAAGAGAGGTGAAACAGGCATTTTAAGACAGTTGCTACATGTGTTTTTTTAAGAAATAATCAAGTTTTTGCATGACTATTTTAGGATTTTTTTTTAGATTTGTTTTAAAAATAGTATATTGCTTTCTGACTTCCTTTTCTGAGTGAGCTTGTCTGCTTTCGCTGATTGCCTCTATTTAGGGTTGCCTCCTTTTCAAATGGTCAAAGTAGGACATTTTTGGTACAAACGTTGGATTTTTCAGGGCGAAACATACTCACGGCCAGTAGAAAGGACAGAACTTCAGTTCTTTGCCTAAATAAAAGCTTATTCTTGTAGCATTTTAGTTGCTTATTCTGTTTCTTATAACATTTAGGTGTTTCAGATGCAGAGTAACTGTTTTATGCAACTATTACATAAAATATAGGAAATAATTTTGTCCTAAAATCACAGGACATTTGCCATTTTTTCACTTTTTTTGCAGGACACAACTGCCCAAACAGGGACTATCCCTCGCAAAGTGGGACAGGTGGTAACCCTACCTCTACTGGATCACATGATACCCATTTTCAGTCCTGCTGAATTACCAGAGTTTAGCAGCTTTCATTAATAAAGCTGTCTGAATTCTCACACAGTACTATTCCTGTTTATTTGGTTGGGTTAGTGGTTATTCAAGAAGAGACAATGGATGGGGATTTTTTTTCATTATTTAAACTTAAATATGGTATGCTTGCAACACCATCCATCATTAAAGTAAACAGAAAATTATAAGGCTATTTTTGCTTCTGCTATAATTTATTTTCATATACCACATCAGACTTCTTTAAAACTGGCAAATAAGCTGTTTTGATGTTTATTTGAATAAATGCAATATTCAGATTAGTTTAAATGCCCTTTCAGATGCAAAACATAAAGTTGGTTTTAAGTTACCCAGTTACCCAGTTTGTTTTACATCTAGTTTCAAGACCGGTTAAATTATTTAGCTTACCATTTTGAGTCCATCTACAAAATGTGGGAAAAGGAAAATAAGTCAAATATCATCCAGTTAAGCAACAAACATTTCTAGTTTCTGTAAAACTAACTTAGTCAGAAAAGACTTTGCAATTCCTAACCATTCATGTGCCAAGACCTACCACTTGTTTCCTATAATGCGTGCACTACTTTAAAAGTATGTAACCTAGAGTGGGTATGGCCAAGATGCCAAGGAGTTAGCTGCACTTTCTTGATGCTCTGCCTGAAATTATTTTTTTCTGACAGGATTTTTCTATTTTAACTCAACACATATTGAAGAATTTTCCCACAACTACTTATATTGATATTGTGAACAACTTTATCAGAGGAAATCTTAATTTTTTTCAACTATTTACCAACATATTCCCTGTTAGACATTCTGTCACCAGTTACAGACTGAAACAGCTATGAGTCACTCGAAGGCATCTCTAAGACAGCACTTTGAAAAAGGAACTTCAAACAATAACCAGCATTCAAGATCTTTCTATAAAGATGGATAATTTAGAGAAGATTATGGAAAATATGAAGTAAGAAAGCAAAAACAAATTGATGACTTAAAGGAAATTATTACTACTCACTCTGACCAAACAGCAGCTAAAGAAGAATCAGTAAATGAAATAGATGGCAAGCAAATGGAAAATGATAACCAGTTAAACTTTTTACTAAAACAAAATAACCAGTTACTAGAAAAGGTGGAAGATCTAGTGTAGATGCAGAAGAAACAACATTAGGATCTAAGGAGTTCCAGAGAAAATGGAAGGAAATAACTTGATTTTCTCCCTAAATGATTGGCTTCCAAAAATACTAAACTTCCCCAAAGCTTTATCTTTCAGAATCGAGAGAGCTCACAGGTCCTTGTTATATACATCTGCATCAAAAAATGCAACTGCTGTGAGATCCATTATTGTAACATTCCTATCTACACAAGACAAAGACTTAATACTAAAGCTGCATGGTCAGGAAATCCAGTCCACGTCGATGGGAAAAATAAAAGATTTGACAATGATTACACTTCCACTGTGATCACAAAGAGAAAAGCGTGCATCCCACTTATTAAAGACTTAAAAAAGCCAACATTAAAGCCCAGATAATGTTTCCAGCCAGAATCAAAATTACTCTTTTGGATGGTCAAAAAATATTCAGTTCTCTTGAAGAGGCATCAGCCTTCATGAGGAAAACAACTTACTTGAGAAAGTAGAAGAAATGGACCTGTCTCTGCCTCGTCTGAAAAGACAAGATGATAATGGTGAAATAACTACAGCTGACAAATCTAGTAAGAAGTTTAAGGGGAAATAGTATAAAAACCATCACTCCCAAAACTTATTAACAAACACATCTGAAAACACAAGATATAGAATCATAAGGTACACACTTTCTACTTATTTAGTAAATATATATATATACTTAGGCCTGCTTTCTTCTATGTTACCTTTTTCTATTTCCCAATAATGCTCTCCTTTTTCTTTTCTTTCTTTTGTTTTTCATCCTTTTCCTTTTATTTTGCATAATAATATATACAGTTGCTAAGCACTTCAATATAAACAAACGTGTTTAAATATTTACTTAAAAATAAGCTGCAGTAATATAAACACCTTACAGCAAACATTTACTATGCAGACTATGCATTAAATCAATGGTCACATGATATTGCTACCCAGCACTTATTGATTCTTTTTCTCCTCTCTTTTCTATCCATTCACACTGTTCTATTAATCTCACACACACGGTCAGCAAATGACAACAGCCTTCAAACAAAAGCTTCACACAGTATGCAAATGATTCACAGTACTTCCATTTAAACCTATTACAATTAACACACTATACCCATCATATAAAGTTATAACAAGATTTCTACACAAAGTATACATCTGCTGTGACCATACAAACATTTTACTCAGACTTTTGGCTTTATAAATTAACATGAGATAGATAGCAGAAATGTCTTTATTTAATATGTAAATAGTGCTAATTTTACATTAAAAAGTATGTTAATGCTGAGGGAAGTGGAAGGGGAAAGAAGGCTTTAAAATGTATAGATTTACTGTTAAAAAAGAAGTATTTTAAGCATTTTACTGTATGATTTACTTAACTCTCTCAGCCTGTTTTTTTTTTTTTTTTTTTTGCTATGCACGAGAGCCATACAAAATTTTGAACACAATTTACTTGTTTAAATTATCTTCGTGCTGTATTTTGCTGCTGAAAATTCAAAAAAGTTTCAAAATAACTCTTTCACGAGCCTAGAACACTTCCTGCTTGTTTGTAAACTAATTACATCACTGTAACAGCACGAATAGACATGGGGTGTGACCTTTGACCTCTCAGCATGCTCAGATGATGTTATGTGAGGAAAATAAATAAGTTAATGCCAAAGAATCGCCGAGAACAAAAGGATTTTTAAGAAATTAAAGGATTTGCTTTAAGTAAGTGCTAAATGCTGCACATTGTTATAGAATTGTTTTTTTTTTTTAATGGTAAATAATATTTTGGCTTTGTTAAAATGTATATTCAGTGTTTTAATTACTTGTATAAATGCAGATATTTAAACAAGCATTTAACTGAAGTTCACAGATAGGCTTGCAGAAAGGCTTCTGTATGTTCAGTTAATGAAAATATTTAACATACAGAAAGAATTGTTTTGCCTGTTTCTCTCCTTTTCTTTTTATGATAATTATTGTGCTTTCCTCAGTTCAACTGACTTATCTATATCCCCAGTTTGATGAAAGTAAGATATGTATGCTTTTAGAAGACCATGGTTCTTATTTAACTGCAATATGTAAAAAAAGTACCAGCTCTCATAAATTTACAGAGAGAGTTACTTACTAGTTTCTAGATACCTGTTTTGTTATCTAGCTTTAATAACTAATCTTTTTGAACGTAGCTTATTCTAAGATATATATGCACAGGTCAGTAATCATGAACTTTGGCATACATTTGTAGTTCATATGCATTGTTCTATCTAGGTATACATAGGTATAACTCTATATGACTAGCACACAACCACCCTTATAATATGCACCTAGATATGTGAACTCTTTCTCTTTTGTTGCGATCACCCTTACACATGTATTGAGACATTTCTATTGTTGACAGCAATTTTGTAACCTGTTACATTATGTTTGCATAACAGTATATAGAGGTATTCAAACCTACTTTACCTGTATATCTATAGCATTTGCTGTTCAACTGTTGCATATTACTGTGCTGTATGTGCTATTTATACATATGCATGTTTATAGTTGTCCCTAGCATAATATGTACAGAAGTCAGACATTAGTAATTTCTTCTTCTTTTGTTATTGCATGGACTTGCAATACCTGTTCTCGTTAATTTACAGAGAGAGTTACTTACTAGTTTTTTGGATAGCTATTGTGTTCTCTAGTTTAATACATGTATATTTATGCATTACTTTAAGAAGACAAGATGTTCACACTACAAAAAGATTATAGTCCCCCTAGTTATATTTTTCAGACAAAGTAGGCTTTCATCCCATATGGTTGCATGATTTGTTTCACACTCTCGCATGAGATGCTCCCTTTGTAAAGTCTTTGTTTCCTGCTTGTACTAACATGAAATTCTGTCAGATACTTTAGTCACTTCTTGCATCTCAAAGCATTAGTAAATGATCTGCTGACTCCACAGACTGCAAATAGACATAATTTTAGAAATCTATTCTACTCAACATCATCCCGCTTTTCCAGTGAAAGAAAATCATAACATCATATAGATGCAGGCTATTGAGCCAAGTATGGATTTAAGTGATTTGATTAATTTTAATGTTTATCTGAAATCTTAATAGCTTTTACTTAAAATTGTTGATAGTTCCATGTTTTTTATTAAAATCTATCTTGAAAACATTTTAGACTCATAGCTAAACATAAGCTCCCTAAAGGAATTACTATTCTCCTACTCCTGTAACAATACACATAGGTCTTTTGTTTTGAAATAACTCTCTGATTTGAGTATACTAAGATAATTACTTCTAACATACATAATTACCACAAATAATCTATTAATTTTAATTTCACACATTTTGATATTTCACTACTCAAATCAGTAACAATTCTAAGGAGTAGCCTTTTATTTTTTTTCACTTCTTATTACATTCTATACAGCTATTGTAATGGCAGTAGCACAGAATGGATGTAGGTTACTGTTCTTAGAATGGATGAAGGTGGGTTTGAGGAATTTCTCATTAAACCAGGAATTAAATATTCCATGTTTAGACTTGTAAATAGTTTTAAATATTTTACAGTTATACTCAGTGTTCATGTTATGTTCATAACAGAATCTTTACTAACACAATCCATAGGAATGTTTTCTTATAAATGTTTGTCCTTAAATGTAAATGGACTCAACAATCCTATAAAGAGAGGAAGCTTAACCAAATATTTGAAAACTAAGAAAGTAGATATTGCATTCTTGCAAGAAACTCATATAATAGAAGAAGATTTGAATAGGATGTCTTTCAATGGCTACTCTATACTTGCAGAATCTCATTTTCAGACCAAAAGAAGAGGCATCATGATATTGTGGAGGAAAACACTACCAGTACTTAAAATAATCAACACATGTTCAGACAAAAATGTCATGTTCTGCTTAATTATTCTAGGAATAAATAAAAAAATAATCACATTAGCCAACACCTATGGATGCCCAGTATTGGTGCTGCAACAGTGAATAAATATTTTGATTTACTTGCAATCAGATCTAAAGGAGAAATAATATATGCAGGTGATTTTAACTGCATTCTCTCCGGAAGTGACACTACTAAATGTGATAAGTTTAAAATATCTGAACCTGCTAAAAGATTGAACAACTTCATCAATAATTCAAATATAAGAGATGTATATGAAAAATATAACCCGAATCCCTAAAATACACACATTACTCATACAGATTTGGTACACAAACTACCATTGATAAGGTATTGGCTACAGATTATTTATTCTCAAAAATTCAGGATGTTTTCATCAGCTCCTGTCCAATGTCTGACTACAACACTATTTTCTTTAAAATCAACATGAAATCTAGTCATCTAATATACTGGCAAAGAATACCTGCATACATTGTTAAGCTAACCGGGTTTAAGGAATGGTTACTGAAAGAAATTAAAATATTTCTAGACATAAATGACAATGATATACTTCTAAAGTTATTTGCTGGGATACGCTGAAATCTTACATTTTTGGTAAAATCAAAACCTGATACCTAAACAAACGAAAGGAATCGGCTAGTACGCTATTGAGAATACAATCAAAAATTGATGAACTAAAAAGAAATCTAAATAATAAAGACATAATTACAAATACAGAACAGAAAGCAATTAAACCTTGATTACATGGCAATTCTTAATGATAAAGTGGAAATAAATTTAGAAAGAATCAAATTACATTTTTACTCTGTTAACCTGAAAAACATGCATAGATTAGCTGTGAAATAAAAAATCTTAACCAATGTTAAACATGTAAGGGAAATTGTTGATGAAACTAAAAATAAAACTAAAATTGCAACAGATTTAGAAAAAATTCTTGAGACTTTCAGAAATCATCATGAAATAATAAATAACACAAATCCAAATATTATTAACGACATCCCAAAAGATAAATTCTTAAATGAGAACATAGGCAACAAATTATCAATAGAACAGAATATCTAACTTCTCAAACCAATAACATTAAGTGAACTAAAATAGAGGATTCAAAGCCTTAAGAATAATAAAGCCCCAGGATTAGATGGATTAATAGGATAAATTTATAAAGTACTCACAAACGATATTTTAAAGATACTTTTAGAAGCTTTTGAGGAATTTAAGAAAATGACAAGCTCATTCCCTTCCTGGAAATATGCGATGATTTCCCCAATCCTAAAACATAACAAAGACCCCAAAACAGTAATTTCATATTGTCCCATTTCACTATTAAATATGGACTATAAAATGTTTGCATCAATATTACCTAACAGATTAAATCAACTGATGCCTAATATAATAGGTGATGATCAAACAGGCTTCACCCTAAATGGAAGAGTGCAAGACAATGTTATCAGGCTCCTTTCTTGCTAACAGGAAAAAGAAAGAGCTATCAATTATTAGCCTAGACTTAAACAAGGCTTTTGACTCTAAAAATTGGTCCTATTTATTTAAAGTATTTGAAGTATATAACTTCTCCCCTGACTTTATCGATATAATTAAAAGACTATGTTAACTCAAATCATACATCAAAATTGGTGCTTTTTATCAGGTCCGCTAAACATCCTAAAAGGTACTAAACAAGGCTGCCCACTCTCCCCCTTATTATTTGCCCTATCAGTAGAACCTCTAGATAACTTCATAAGAGCAAATTCTAGTATAAGGGGATTTTCTGTTAGTCCAAACTACAATTCTAAAATACAACTTTTTGCGGATGATGTCATACTAACAATTGGAAATATAGATTCCTCTATAAATCATATAACAAAATCCCTGCAAGTTTTTGAAGAGGTTTCAGGCCTAAGCCTTAATCACACCAAAACAGAAACATTATTAATAAATAAAAAAGACACTTTACTAAGAAAACACAACAATTTTAACTGGGCAAATGACACCATTAATTATTTAGGAATTTACATAAAGTCAAACTGGAATAATACTTTAAAAAACAAATTATAAATACCTATTATCCACAGTTAAGTAATTTTAAAATAGATGGAATAAAATGTATTTCACGATAGAAGAAAGACTGTCATTAATAAAAATTATCATATTACCCAAAATTTTGTTCTACTTCCAAACTTTAATTGCCTCCCCATCCAAAAAGTTAATGAAGCAACTAAATTCTATGTTAATAAATTTCCTATGGTTTCCTTAAAAGCCAAGAATCAGCCATGCTTGGCATTACAGAAGCTGGAAAGATGGGGGAATAGCATTCCCAAATTTAGAACGTTATGCGGAATCGACCATACTTAATGTGATGAGCCAATGGTTAAACTCCAAATATAGTTCTAATTGGAAAAATCTCCATGTAAGTATCTTATTATCTGATATAGATACAACTATTGACAATAATATGTTCTCAGAAAATAAAAAAATCTTCCTTTCTGTCAAAGACCATTTCGATAATACCAATAAGAATAAAAAAAACTCTCTTTTCACTAATTATATATTAGATAACTTTAAAAAGATAATAAACAAAAATCATGTGATAAAAATCTTATTATTTTTAATATTTCCCATAGCATACATGAAGACACGTCTGGACTCTTTCAACGTATCTAAAATAAAAGTAATGGAAGAAAATGGTCTCGTTTTCTGGCACCAGTTTCTCTGCAATAATAATATCCATGAACCATGTTCTCTTATGGCCAGGTATAACATAAAGTATAACAACTGGTTGAACATACAAGTATTTAGAGAATACATAGTTAATGAATTTAAAATATGTCATATCACCAACACAACACCTATACCTAAAATACTTTGCACGTTAATAATATACTATCATTGTCAAGTATATATAAATCTTTAAGAACCAATGTGCAAATCCCAGAGGTCCTTATGGAATTTCACAGAAAGAATAAACAAATCCATTTTTTTCAGACAGTGATAAAAAATTAGTACTTAAATCAATTAGCAGCACAACCTCATCTCTTTCTTGGGAAAATATTCACTTGGAAATACATCCATAGGAGCTTTATTACCCCACATAAGATGGACTTGATATAAAAAAATAAGCTTAACAAATGTTGGAGATGTGTGGAAATACTTTGTGCAGATTGGGTACACATGTTTCTTATATGTAAAATAGTAACTCCATTCTGGATAGACTTCAGAAATTTCATAAAAGCATTGTGGTCGGACAACTGTGAAGTATCTGGCTCATTATTAATGTTCAACACACCGATACCAACACATATCCCCAAAATGCAGGTGCACCTTCTTTGGCCCTTGATTGCAATTGCAAAAAAAATCATTATGTCAAATTGGAAGTGTAAAAAAATACTATCATTTACATATTTTTTACTATTAGCTAAACTTGTATGTAATAGGGAGTTGCAAACTATTTCAGAAAGAACTACTATGATAACACATAAGAAATTAACTTGGTTAAAGCTTGAAAAATTACTAGATAAAATGTAATTCCAACAATGATATTATATGTTATGGACATTGTAAATAGTTATTGTTCCATGTTATGATGTTTTAAAGACATATATTGTGTATATTTATATATCATATTTCTTGTATTATTTTATTTCATGAAAAGCATTAAAAAATGTTTAAAAAAAGTATGTAACCTAAACTCCACTTATTATGTTAGTATCTCAGTTTTAAAGTTGGAAGCATGTAAAATCTTTTTTGACAGTATTGTCTTTAGTAGTATAGTGACATAGTCAATGAAAAAAATCACAAGCTCTTTCTCTTCAATTGTTCTAAAATTTGGCCATATTACAGTACTGCGATATTTTTTATCTTTCCAATATACATTTTCGCAAATATTTGTTGTTCTTTTTATTTTTAGAATACAGAATTATATGCTGAAAATGTTTTATTGATATTATTTTAAAAAGTTATGCTTAGAGCTCAGACAGATTGGAACAAATACGTAAATTACACCAATTATGGTGGAGGAAACTTGCCAAACAATGTGATAAGTAAATTAGATTAACACTGGATTTAGCATATGGATAAGCAGCTTTTGCTGAACATTGAACGGCTAATCAGAAGTTAATATCAGCTGACATAATTAAAAAAGCTAAAAGGCATAAGTGCAAAATGCAGAAACTAACAGCCCACAGGAAACAAAAGTCCACTTTGGAGATGTCATACTTATTTAAAATTGTAGACAGATATGTTACAGATGCTAAAGAAATATATGTTGTTGTTATATAACTGTAGTGAATGCATTAAAAAAGACTGCATGTATAGTTTCACAGTTTAAGTATGGAGCAAATGACTGAGTAGATACCTGCTTATCTTAATTATGTGGACCTATGATATGCTGAATATTGGAATACTGTGGAATCTGCCTGGTAGCTGAGGACATAAACAATTGAAACATGTTTGGTTACATGGCAAACCACTATGCAGGTATGTAACAAGTAATGAGGAGAGTTGAGCATGTATTGAGAGAATGCACACATCCCAAACAGGAAGGGGAATAGGTCAGTACACATCGGGAGAGGGTGAAGAGGGGTGACACAAAGAAAAAGGGAAAGGAAGGTCAAAGGGAGTGTCTGTGTGTCATGCATTTTTTTTGCCAGGAATAGACCCCATTTTTTATTTGTTTGTTTATTTATGTATTGTAGAGAAGAACGATTTGTGAGTTGTAGGCAAATGGTATAAGATAACTGGGTCAGCAGGAAACATGAAACGTGAAACATAAAGGACATCACAAAACAAAAGCACAGGCTATGTAATACAAAGGACTGGAATCTGGCACACATACAGTGGATATAAAAAGTGTTAAAATGGCAGGTGTTTGTGATATAAAAAAATGAGACCACAAGAAATAATTTCAAAACTTTTCCCACCTTTAATGTGACCCATAACCTGTACAATTCAATTGAAAAACAAACAAATCTGTTAGGCGAAAAAATATAAAAAATAAAAAACATACAATAAGCTGGTTGCATAATTGTGCACACCCTTAAACTAATACTTTGTTTATGTTACCTACATTTACTTTGTTGAAGCACCTTTTGATTTAATTACAGCATTCAGTCTTCCTGGGTAGGAGTCTATCAGCATGGCACATCTTGACTTGGCCATATTTGCCCACTCTTCCTTGCAAAAGTGCTCCAAATCTGTCAGATCGTGAGGGCATCTCTTGTGCACAGCCCTCTTCAGGTCACCCCATAGATTTTCTATTGGATTTAGGTCTGGGCTCTGGCTAGGCCATTCCAAAACTTTAATTTTCTTCTGGTTAAGCCATTCTTTTGTTGATTTGGATGTATGCTTGGGGTCATTGTCATGTTAAAAGACAAAATTCCTCTTCATAGGTTCATAGGTTCATAGGTGTTTACTAGGTTAATAGCCCTGGAGCCTTTACAAGCTTAGCCCATAGGATTACCCTGGCATCATGCCACCCAACCTTAGTTCCCAGTGCCTCTGTCAAATAGAGCCACTGGAGTGATCCCCGGGGTGAATTTTTTATTTTCCATCCACATCATCAAGAGTTCTCTTGAAGAGAGCCAGTGAGGCACTCTGCTTGACATATATGAGAAGTCTACTCCATAGCATGTGCAGTCTATGGGTTATGAACCTGTCCCTCCAGCTTGTTCTGTTGATTGTGGTAATGAGGTTGAAGTCTCTGGAGTGTGTAGTGTGGAGGGATTGGGATTTCTTTAGATGTAGCATTTCTAACAGAGCTGGGTCAGACATGGCTTTGTAAGTCAAGCAGAGATCGCCTCTAAGTAGGCGATATGAAACAGAGAATAGTTGGAGTTTTTCATCTTCAGATTTCTAGCAGACACCTGAAGGTTTTGGGCCAAAAGTGACGGATATTTGGAAATGCTCATAATTCCCTCCACCTTGACTAAAGCCCCAGTTCCAGCTGAAGAAAAGCAACCCCAAAGAATGATATTGCCACCACCATGCTTCACTGTGGGGATGGTGTTCTTTTGCTGATGCGAAGTGTTGTTATTGCGCCAAACGTACCTTATGGAATTGTAGCCAAAAAGTTCAGCCTTGGTCTCATCAGACCATAACACATTTTCCCATATGCTTTTGAGATACTTGATGCATTGTTTTGCAAATTGTAGCTGAGCCTGGATGTTTTTCTCTGTAAGAAAAGGCTGCCATCTTGTAACCCTAGCCCATAGTCCAGACATATGGAGAATATTGGAGATTGTTGTAACATGTAGTACACAACCAGTACTTGCCAGAAAATCCTGCAGCTCCTTCAGTGTTGCTGTATGCCTCTTGGCAGCCTCCCTGACCAGTTTTCATCTTGTCTTTTTATCAATTTTGGAGGGACATCCAGTTCTTTGCAACGTCACTGTTATCCCATATTTTCTCCACCGTTTGATGACTGTCTTCACTGTGTTCCATGGTATATCCAATGCTGTAGAAATCTTTTTGGACCCTTCTCCTGAATGATACCTTTCAACAATGAGATCCCTTTGATGCTTTGGAAGCTCTCTACGATCCATGGCTTTTGCTGTAGCAGGCGACTGAGTAAATGTCAGGGAAATCCTACTAGGACAGCTGAACTTTATTTGGAGCTAATCAGAGTCTCTTTAATTGATGGCAGGTGTGTACCCAAGAAGACTGAATGCTGTAATTAAATCAAAAGGTGCTTCAACAACGTATTAGTTTAAAGGTGTGCACATTTATGCAACCAGCTTATTGCACTTTTTTATTTTTTATATATTTTCCCCTAACAGATTTGTTTGTTTTTCAATTAAATTGTACAGGTCACATTAAAGGTGGGAAAAGTTTTGAAATTATTTATTTTGGTCTCATTTTTTTATATCACAAAAACCTGGCATTTTAACAGGCCACTTTGAAATACAACGCTTTAACTCAAGTGCACTCTCTGTGCTCTTAACCACAAGTTCCCATTATTGTACTTATCAAATTCATAGAGTAAGAATTATGAAAAGAGTAAAAGTCTAGTATTGTTTAATAGCATTTCCATATCACTATGACTCACTTAAGTAAAAAGAGTAAAGCAGCCAATACAACGCATTTCATGATGAATATGAAGCATAACTCTGAAGGAGCTATTGTAATTTAGTGACTGCATCTCACAATGATTTGTGAATGGCAAATGCTTATAAGAATATACAAGAATTATGTAGTACACATAGGGACATTATGCTAAATAATGGACAGCTGAGAGGTATGCATCGAAAGCACCATATATATATTTATACAAAACATATATTCACTGTGCATTGTCACTAGGCCATACTTCTGACTGCAAGATACATATGCACATACAGGTGTTGTGTGTTACTTTATATACTTAAGTGGAAGAATGACATACATATGATGCTAGCATTGTCATACACAGTCATGCTTCGATGTGCAAGTGAGGTCAGGTCACATTACATACAGTACAGTACTATAAAAACTGATATTACTCTACACAGTGAATGTAAGATATTAGAGCACACATATGGAGAACAGATCCACAATGACCAGCAATGTGCATATGCTAGAAAGTCAAATACACACTCGTATGACCTGTACATATCAGTCTAGCATAATGGCAGTCTATGGTCCAGCAACCCAATGGCAAGTTTAATCCATGTTATGATCATGGTGCATCATGTTACCTAACAACTGACCAGAAGCATAGTCATACATGTTGGGAGCACTGCTACATACATGTAAGAACACATAGCCTCAGTGGACAAGTGACAAATTGAGCCATATTCACTATGGTCAGGCCACAGTGTGCATGATTATGTCTGCTGTTGTTCTGGACCCTGGTGATGAGATGTTCTCTTATACACACACATGTTGTGCCAGTGTTCCCTAAGGGTAAGGAAACTGCATCCTACACAGGCATACACCCACTGCAGATAAGCTTCCCTACACCCCATATCTGAGTTTACTACCTGCAGTTCCTACATACTGCTTCAAACACTCTGCAAGGTAACACAAGAAAATGGCCATCTTCCTAGAAAATACTACCTAACCCCACCAACTGTGCTACACAACTACTAAATATAACTTATTTGGGAAAACAGAATTAAAAGTGGTAACATTTACTATGCCAGAAGAGGTATTTAGTGTGTACCACTGCGTAGCACACTCCTTGTGTAACACTTGTACATACTCACACATACACATATTACTGGCTGCAAAAAAGAAAGATGCCAGCAGTGGTATGGTGCTCACAAAATTCAGGTAGTTTATAATTAATCCAGGAGAGGTGCGCAATAAGACAACATGTCTTCCTCAGCTAGTTGTAGACAAGAGAAAGATAGCATTTACCACATATAAAGACAAGAGCTGAAATCATCAATAAAATATCCAGGCTACATAACACATTTGTTATAGATCCAGCATTTATGTTACCTACATTTACTGGATATCAGCATTGAATATATATATATATATATATATATATATATATATATATATATATATATATATATATATACAAGGGCGCCCGCAGGCAGGTGCAAGGGGGTGCACTTGCACCCCCCTGGAATCGGCTGACTAATGTTATAATTTAAAAAAAAGTTTTGTTTTTTTTTTTTAGGACGTTCTTCTTTAAGAAGAAAGAAGTCCGTGCTGACATCATGCGTTCTTCTTTAAGAAGTCCGGACGCAGGCGTGCTAACATCATTGCGGACATATTTTCAAGTTTGCGAGGGGGAACTCTCACGGACAGACGGTTTCGGGTTCGCAAGCGGGAGGAAACGAACGGGAACTGAAACTGAAACAGACGGAAGATGGGACGGGTTCGCAGCAGGAGGAAACGAGTGGAAGATGGAACACACTTTCAGAGTGAGTAATGTGTGTGTGTGTGTGTGTGTGTGTGTGTGTGTGTGTGTGTGTGTGTGTGTGTGTGTGTGTGTGTGTGTGTGTGGGATATGGTTACAGAATATGTATTCAACACTGTCTCCACCTGTCTTCTCCCATATTTCCTGATCCATAGTTAAAACCACAAATCTGTCATCTCTTTCTGGCATAGTGGTAGTACCCTGCCACCAAATGAGACCATTCTTTTAGGGACTTCTGCAAGCTGAACTGTTTGACCTGGAAAAGATCTTGGAAAATTTCCCAACAGTCCTCCGCAAGTTAACCCAACTGAGAGAACTACTGCATTCACTTCCAGTTTTTAGTACCCCCTGAAAAGCTGCATAGAAAAGTTTGTACCAGTCTGCCCTAAGTCTAGGGATGAATTCAGGACTAAACCTTTCTGATGGAACTCTCATGTTAAACTGTATAATGAAAGAAGGAAATTAATGCCAGTGAGGAACTTAAGAGCACTATTACAAAAAAACGGCAGCAGTGGACAAACTTAAGGGTCTCAAAAAATACCAAGAAAAATGAAAGAATGCTGTCCAACAATGCACTGAATCCATCCACAATATTCACATATTCTGATCCCAAGGATATAGTCTGTGTGTGTGTAATCTGACCAATTTGGTGTTAATTTTACCCATGTTGTAGCTTCCATTATCCCTAAAATGTCATTTCCCCTAAAATCACCTTGTAACAAACAAGTATTAGAATCCCTGGCTAAAAATAATACTTTTCCCAAGTCAGACTTTCCTGGTTAACAAATGTTAAAAAAAATGACACATATGAATATCATCAGACTTCATATTCTTCAGAAAGTGCATGGTAACAAAAGCTTTTATTCTAGCAATTTTCTAAGTGTACAAGATGGATATTTGAAATGTATCCCCCCCCCCCCATTATTGGCTTCATCCAGGTTTTGTGCTAAGGTTGAGTGCTATGTTAAGAACTGAATTCACTGAATGTTTGGGGGCTGTATTCACCCAGTATTGGCTTTGTTCAGGTATTTTGTGCTAAGAGGTTGACAGCTGTGCTATGGTGAGAACTGAATTCACTAAATGGTAGCCATTTAAGTTTCAGTCATTCTCTTTCACAAAACAGCTGATTTGGCGTAGTGGTGTGTTGCTCTGACTGTTTTGCACAGGGTCCCCTGGATTCAAGACATGGCAGTGAAATGTATGGTGGTAATGCAGCATTTTATTCTAGCAACTTTCCAACATTATACAAGCAATGTTTAAAATGTGTCCCTGTTTTTTGGCCTTTTGCCCCCCCCCCCAATAAATTTTGGCTTTTTCCAGATTTCTTGTGCTGCAAAGTTCAGAGATACAGCTGAGTGTCGAGTAGATTTTTTAAGGACCTGAGAGCTACAGGGGAGCAAAAGTTTACTGCTGCTTATGTTTAGTCTGCTTGCATTGTTAATAGCACAACAGATAGTGTAATTGCTTTTGATGCTGAAAGCTGTGGGTTCTACTCCCACAGTAGGTAGATGCATTGCTGATACTGTACCGTGTTGTAAAGGGGGTGGATGCTGCAGTCCTTTTTGGCAAAGATACCTAGTAACTATGAACCTGTTATCAGTTTGCTATCCATTCCCTATTGCGGTATTACTAGCTTATCATTTTTTTGTTGCATGCAACAAAGGCAATTTATTCTTCAAGGGCAACAGGCACTTTATTTGTAGATGAAACAATGACATATAAAGTTGTTTGCTAGCAGCAACCTCTTTATTAGTTACAAATTTATTTAATGTGGATTTTACTACTTCAGAGATTGTGCATATTTTTTACTGACACTGGTGGACTATAGAAGGTTGAGTAGACTTTTTATGATGGAAATGTTCTGAATTGGGCAGTTTTGTCATTGGTGTATGCATTTTGTTTCATTGTTTACTGCAAAAATGTTCAAAACAATAAATTTAAAATGCCCTCTAACAACTGCACTGTATTGTACAAGGAATATAATGTAATACAGTCAGGAAGGTGTATCAAAGAGCATGTGTATGTTATGTTCAAGGGGCCTATGATTTTGAAGACAGCCCAGAGTTAATATTTATCTGCCACTGGCAAAATGTATTTTCTTTGAATGTGGGTTTCAATACTGTTTCAATGCATATGAGTTTCAAAGGCAGAGAAGTTTTAATGTTAAGTCTATTTTCATTGTGAGACTGCATTGCTTTGTTTAACAGATATGTATTAGAGTTTGTGCTGTAAAATAAAACTTTCAAATGAAATCTAAATCATCGCAAAAGTAAAGCAGTATGCACATTACAGTGTTTATGGTAAATGGGGCAAAATAACCAAGGAATGGGACTTTGGAATGGCTGCAGGGGAGAGGCTCCATTCGACCATGATTTTGTGAGGGGGGGTAGCAAACTCAGATAGCCGCGGTTGAACTATACCTCTCAGTTGTCCATATCTTTGCAGAATGAATAGATATTTGCTTGTTATTTTTGGTTTGTTCCTCATACAATGAAGTCACTAAATGACAGACATTTGAGTTTCAGACGTCATAACTTTCAGAAAAATGCATGCTAATGCAAGACCTGTTATTCTATCAACTCTTAAGTTTATACAAGAGCAATTTTTAGTAGTGTTTGTGTGTTCCCCCAATATATTTAGCCTTGTCCAGATTTCCTGCATTAAGAAGTTGAGAGGTATGTTCAAATCGCTTTGTAGAATTAGGAATATCCAAACCTCTCCATTGTCCCCAATTTTGGCTCAAAATGTTGCTTTCCCCTTATAATTCTTCCTCAAAATGGCAATTTTGGAAGAAAATGTGATTGAAGTCTCCTAGAATAATGGTGTTGGCTTAATGCATAGGGACACCATATTAGTTAGGTAGGAGATATGGACTGATGGGGTACATAGAGGGGACCTATAGTTAGGTATGACACAGTAAGGAGTTTTGTTAATGCTAAGTTGGATGCAGAGGAATTCCACGTCATTATCTCACCTACCAAGTCTGGAGATGAAATGTTATTTAAGAATATGTAGACACCATCACCTTTTCATCTCGGGTGATAGGCCTGAACTTGTGGCAGGTATTGAAATCCTGCATTAAAGGAGTGCTGTCATCGGTCTTGAACTAGGTCTCTGTGATGATGCATATATAGATGTTTTCCAGGGGAAGCAGTGCTTGTAAGGAGTGGATTTTTTAGCTTAGGCTCTGAAAAGGAAATTGGTTATTTTCTAATTCATGTAGCTATGAAATTCAGTATAAAAACTGTAAAAGTTTCTGAATGCAAACACACTATTTAAGCAGCATCATGGTAGGGAGTACTTCAGTACAGAGAGATTCAACTATATACATAGCCCTTTTTGTCAAAAACACACACACCATGGTCACACAGAGTTTACAGTTGTTGTAACAAGTTTCTGAATGCAAACACGCTATTAAAGCAGCATCATGGTAGGGAGTACTTCAGTTCAGAGAGATTCAACTATATACATAGCTGTGAGTTCCCTTATACCTTTCTGTCAAAAACAAACACACACCATGGTCACACAGAGTTTACAGTCGTAACTTTGAAAAAATCTATTTATGTATTTCTTGCACTAAAGTTGAGGTGTGTGTGTATGTGTGAGACAGAGTCAGAGAGAAATTCCCTAGTTAGCTCTAACAGGTGGAATTTAGGTGCAACTGTTTTGTTTAGCAAATGGTATCATTATTGTGGTATAGAATTTTAAAGCAGTGTTAGCACAGCATTTTAAAGCAGTGTTAGCACAGCATGTAGCATACTTGCATCTTTATGCAAAGGGCTGTAGGTTCTATTCATACAGCATGTACATTTGTATTTTAAGGGGGTATGGTACTGCAGTTCTTAGTATGTCCTCCTTTGGATGAGACACCTAATAACTATGGATTTTAAACCTGCCACCCATTCCCTATTGCAATATACCAACTTACCATTTATTTTAATGTAGCACATGCAATTTATTCTTCAAGGGCAACAGGCACTGAATTTGTAAATGAAACACTGGAATATAAAGTTTTTTTTTTCTAGCAACAACCTCTTCATTGGTTTCAGTTCTCTTTAATGTGGAATTATTCAGATGACTTTTACTTCTGCAGAGATTCTGCATACTGATTGATATTGGTGGATTGTATGACAGAAGTTTGAGTGTTCCTTTATGGTTGAAATGTTCTGAATTGGGCAGGCTGTCATTATTGGTTCATATGATTTGTTTCATTGCTTAAAGGAAAGATGCTCAGAACTATAACTTAAAAACACACTCTAAGTGGTGCTGTATTATACAAGGGATATAATTCAATTATTATGTAGTATAATTAAGTCAGGAAGGTGAATCAAAGAATTCTTGCATGTTTCTAAAAATGTGTGCAAGGAGCCTATGATTTGGAAACGGGCCAAAGGTGAACTTACCCTGCCACTGGCCAGATGCATGCTCGTTGAATGTGGGTTTCAATGCTGTTTCAGTGAATGTGGGTTTCAAAGGTAGAGAAGTTTTAATGCTAAGTCTGTTTTCATTGTAAGACTATTGCTTTGTTTAGGTTTAGTAAATGTCTGTCAGTGTTTGTGCTATAAAATTTGAAATAAAAGTTGTAAATGAAATCCAGATATCTGTAATCATTGTAGAAGTAAAGCATAAAACAATATGCACACTGAGAGATTTGAACAGTGTCTATGACAAATGGGGAGAAATAGCCAAGTAATGGGACACTGGAATGGCTGCGTGGGCAGTGGGGGGGGGGCTGAGTGGGTGGGGCAGCAGAGGGGTGGGGCTGCATGGGTGGGGCTTGGGTTTGCACCCCCCCCTGCAAAAAATCCTGCGGGCTCCCTTGTATATATATATATATATATATATATATATATATATATATATATATATATATATATAAATATATGTAAATATATATATGTATATATATATATATATATATATATATGTATGTATATACAACTAATGGTCTGTAGGTTACAGTTCCTGTTACCATGGCACACACATTTGAGAAGTCATACAATTTGCATTTGGAACAGCATATGCATCATGACTATAAGTGTCTTTCCTTTATCTGCAGTGTACCATCATTACACACAAAGGCATAGCAAGGGTTAGGACAAAGGGGGGAGCCACACTTGGGCGGAAGATGTTAAAGGGCATGATCTTCCCCTTAACATTAATGTTTAACAGTAATAAGTGCTTTGGTACTCCATGTGAATGCCGATAATGCATTTTCGGTCAGCGCTGAAGCACCTTTGCTACAGTTAAAAGTAAAGAATTTTTTTGGACATGAACTTAAAGTTGTGGGTGTCAGATAATGTAGCAACCCTGGTCACCAAAAGTGTTAGCTACATTTCTGGTTTCACATGTATGTATCACATTCAGTGGTGTAATGCAAAAGGCAACATCTAGAACTGATCCCATACAGTTCACAATGTCTAGCAGTACAGATGAGATTGCTATCTGTTGCACCATGCAAAGGACACTGGGGGTGGGGGAGCTAGTATGCACTGAGTTCACAGGCAGCAATAGAATGAACTGGAATGCACTGTGCAACTTTTTTAAATTTGGCATACTAGACCTCTGCACCATAAAAATCCACTGCCAATCATTAGCGGACCAGAGTTCCGTTGTGGCGACCCCTAACCAGGAAAAGTCAAAAGACATTAGTTTAGACAGAGTGGATCTTTGCTGCACACATCAGAGACATCCTTTCTAGCCCATGTTTCATTCACAGCTATGACTTTTATTCTTCTGAACTCAAGAGTTATACTCTGATATCTGCAAGTTTAATCTGGTGCATGCTAATGAAAGTATAAAATATTCTATGTTAATGAACCCCCATTAATTATGTTGGATACAAAATGTGCTTAAGAATGTTCAGACTGCTCAGTCCTTGGCAGTTTTTAGAAACAGTAGAGTCTGTGAATATTTCTAGAGGTATATGACTTTACATTTTGATATCTAAAGTTGTAGTTTATGCATTCATGTTGTAGATTAACTGATGTTTTGTAAAATGCTGCAGATTATAAAGGAACCGCCATTTGGCAGAGCACTCCGATTTTGCATTATGAAGTTGTGTCCACTCTGTTGCTCTACTTTGATGTAAGACGGTTACAATTTCCTACCAATGAGTGAGACAAAGAGACTTCTGTGGCTTGTCTTGCTCAAAACAGACTGGTAGCAGACAAGATCTTAAGCAATGTGTGGTCTTTTTAAAATAAAAGTGGAACTGTGCAATGCTAAAGATGTATGTATATGGCACAAACCAGAAAGGATGTAGTTGTCTGCCTTTCAACTCTCCAGTTTTGCAGCATGTTCATGATTTTGGCTATTTTTCACTGTGTCCTTCATACACGTTAAATCAGTCAACTAGTAATTAAAAATTTCATATTGCTGTTGCAGTATATATTGTTCTATTATACCTCTAAGAGAATTATAGTGATATTTGATTACACATCAGTTTTTTGGACCTTCCTTTGGAATTCTTTAACAAAGAAGTTGGGCAGTATTTTGATGTCTTCCTAATAAAATGTGTGGTTTTGTGGCTAACTGTTACGATTTGCAGTCCTTAGGTAATAACAGCCACAGGAGTTGCAAACTCCATATCCATCAGAAAACATGCTAATGCAAAGCTTGATGGTCTAGCAACAATATTTAAAATCTGTTCCTGACATTTGGGTCTTTGTGATTCTTCTTGAGATGTGGGGGTGGGCAAATTGTGAGCAAATGACTAGAGAGGGAAAGGTAATAGAATGGGAAAATCCAAGGACTTTATTTGGACTGCAGATTAGAGATTACCTACCATATCAAGGATTGATATCAGAGAACAGGCAAAGAGAAAGAAATAGGGGATCCTAAATGAAAGGCCAGAACTGGTAGAGGTTTTAGTAGAAGCTAGAACAGAAACTGTTGTTAAAAATGAAAAAAAAATAGTGCATAACTATAACAAATCAATCAGAGGAGGTTAGAAAGTATTGGGAAGAGAGATATCGGATAAGCAATTCCGAAATAAATAATGGGGTGGGGGTATATGTTTGTCTCCCAAATATGCAACAAAATCTAGAAGATTTAGGATTTTTGCTAGGAAATGTTTACATAGATATTTTTATACTCCAAGTAGTCTCCAGAGAATTTTTCCTCAGGCAGAGAGCAAATGTTGGAGGTGCAATGAAGAAGAAAGTGACAATTGGAAACAGATTTTCTGGGACTGTAATGAGTTGGCAGGCTTTAAAGATTCTGTGAAAACAACTCTATCAATGATATTGAGTGAGCAAATAGGAGTAACTAGGGAAATTATTTTTCTGAGCTATGATACAGAACTGGAATTGCCTAGACATAGTAAGGCCTTGCTGAGTCTAATTATGGTGGCTGCCAAAAAAAGCAATTATTAGAAAATAGAAATCAAAGTCTAAACCAACTGCAATAGAAGTAGGGAATATAGTAACAGAGATAAACAACCTGGAAATTGGATCTTTAGAAATGGATAGGAGCAAATTATATAGGAAAAATGGGAATTGTGGGAACAATACATACATTAGAGGAATGAGATTTAAAAGAAGGCAGAATGTGAATGAGTTATGTAATGCTTGACTGACAGTGATTGAGTAAAGTGTAGGTTATGTATAATGTTTATAACTGGAGTTATGTCGATAATGGATTCTGATGTAAAATGCTTGCAACTAGGATTATGTAGACATGGGTTGTTTTCATTTATATAAATGTATGATTGCCTATGCCATAAGTGATAATATAATAAAGATGTTTCTGTTGAAAAAAAAAAGATGCTGGGGAGTACATTTGTAGGCCATAGGCTATTATTTATGTATTTGTGCATTCATCTAATTGCAAGTAGACTTCTAAGATGAACGTAATCATACAACTGGCTGTTAGGGTTGGTTTTGTGTGTGTGTGTGTGTGTGTGTGTGTGTGTGTGTGTGTGTGTGTGTGTGTGTGTGTGTGTGTGTGTGTGTGTGTGTGTGTGCAGAGGGTTTTGCTCTCAACTGTACCTGGTCCTGATTTTTCCTTATGTTTTTGGAAAATTGTGGTTGATTGGAGTCACCATATAATAAATGTGAGTTTCTGATTTTGTATCTTTCAGAAGATATTTGCTAATGCAAAATCTGTTATACCAACAACTTTCTAAGTGTATATGTGTAATATTTAAAACCTATCTTTGATTTTGTGTTTTTGTTGCTGAAATTTCATGAGGGTTAAACTGTTTGGTTCTGACAGCAGCAAGATGAAATATATTTCTGGGCCCATAGTTATGCATTTATTCATTCAGTTGCAGGCAGTCATTTAAAGTGTAGGGAGTACTATAATTGGTTGCAGTTTATGGGTGTGTGTGTGTGTGTGTGTGTGTGTGTGTGTGTGTGTGTGTGTGTGTGTGTGTGTGTGTGTGTGTGTGTGTGTATGCATGTGTGCGTGCATGCATGCATGCATGGGCATGTGTGTGTATCTTTATAACTGCAAAAGTTTTGTAGTGTTATTAATAATTAGGAAGGATACAGGGTTGTGAAAATGCAATGTATTATGCAAAAATGGAAAAGCTCATAGGCAATATTTTGGCTGTCTAGCAAAACTGTTTTGCAATGTTGCCTGATGGGATCTACATATCATATGAAACTAAAATGAGCAAAAACATTGTTTTTCTTTTTCTTGAGAAGAGAGGAATCACTTAAAAAATGTCCCTGATGGACAAAATTGTAGGCAGTGTGGTTAAATGCTTGGAGCTCAGGTTCTTTTCTAGGCTGAGGTGTTTTCTTTGTTTTTATTTATCTAAAACATAAATGTGTGTTTAGTAAAAGTTCCACAACCATGTTAAAGGGAAAAAAAGTATACAGAGCTCATATTAATTTTGCTAAATAATCTATAGATACGACCAACATGTATAGCAAATCAAGGAAACAAGTTTGAGTTTCAAATGCATAAGGATTTTTCTGGGAGAGCTATGTAAATGTGCCTTCATTAGCATATCAAGGATTCTAATGGTATAGGTTGGAGCTGTTAAAATGATGAATTGACACATTTGTTCCCTCATCCGAGAGGTTCAGCTTTACACATTTGCAATGTTAGAGCGGTAGGATTTTGGACCCTCTGCTATGATTTTTGATGGTTTTCTGCTATGATTTTGAAAGCTGTGAGGCTGACAGGTCTATTACTACTAACCTACTTATGCTGCATTTCTAAAGATGTTCCTTAATACATTCTATCTAGTGTGGATAACTCATGACACTATCTGTGTAAATGATAGCATCCATGCCTGCTGTTTATTTGGTTGTTCTTTACAAACAATTTTTATGTCATTGTATTGCAATAACATATTTTTTCACAATATTTCAATATGTTTCAACATGTGCCTCAAATGGATTGCTCATTGTGGACCTCTGCAAGTCATTTGAAAATGTTTATCTGCTGTCCTGCTGACTTCTAAATGTATCACAGTATGTGTAAATATGAGTCAACCTGCCATGTGTGTATAACTTTCACAATATTGGGGTTACATGTAAGGTATATTGCGTCAATCTTTACATTACTGTATAATATGGTGACAGGTTATTTGTGCTTTAGTCACTTATTACTATTATGGAAGGTCAGTCTGCATTTGTCAGGAAAAAGTAGATGAAGCATTAATTACTTCAGTGCTGATGCACTGGTATGTGTAGGACTTGCAGGGAGTAGTGTGTCACAGTTTCAGCTTTGAAATCCATGACTTCTAACTGCATTGGTGTTTCATGTATGGAATTTACTATATACATGTGTATAACTTCTTACATGCTGGTTACTAATAGATCAGGTTTTCTTTACAGTGGTATAACATTTACAAGTACTGTGACCATTGTTTTTCCTATTAATATCTTTACACCCCACAAGGATTGTTGGCATTAAGTGACATAATACTGAGTATATTGTGCATGTGTGTTTAGCCTTTCCCTACAATTCTGCATTGATTATGAATATTACAGGTGGTGTTGACAGTCATGGCACATACTTATATAGATGCGTTTACCTCATACATGCAGTAAAAACTTCACAGCTCTGGAGAATGAAATAATAACTGATGCCCTTAAGAAGCATGGCAGCAATCTCCTGCACAGATTTGAAAGCAAAGTGTGGAGTGTCCTACATGTTATATCAGTCGACATATATTTCCTATACTGACTTGATGCTCACATATTCTGCCTTACATGGCCTTCTGCTGACAGACCATGGAGATGAAGACCAGGTATGTATAGCATTATTTTGATGTACTGTAGAGATGTTTACCTGACTTTCAAACTATTTTAACATAATCACATTATGTGAGTATGTGTTATTCATTTGCAGATCATCTGCTTCTTGTTTCCTCTCAAGACTCTTTCACTGATTCCGAAAGAGGCCATCTAGTACAGAGAGACAGCACAGCTAATGACATACAGATGACACACAGAACACTGCAGTTAAATTTACTTTGCCCAGCTCCAATGGTGACAGTCCTATGGCCCAGATATTTCCTCCTTCAGAGAGGACAGTGAACCTGTCTAATCCAGTGGTAGTAGAGCATCAGCTACTGGTCATGATGAAGACTACTGCCCTCACATCAATCTGACAGTGGTGGTGATACACCTCCATGGCTGACAGCAGGTGTTCATCAAATAGCACATGTCCAGGTGGCAGATATGAGTGACTATATCTCAGAATGTGAACACCTGCGGTTACAGATACATGATCAGTCAAAGCACTGTCACAGCACAGGACTGTGTGCACTTGCTTGTTGAACTAATCAAGTAGCAGGCCACATTCAGGAGCTGCACGAGTGACAGGAAACAGGCAGGCTGAAATCAAGGCAGCACTTTACTGCAGCCACAGAGTGGCAATGATTGAATCATCTGTAGAACAGTGTGTCTCAGTTGTACTTGGGCAATGCCACAATATAGCCTAGGCCACACATGACCTGACATCTGTTGTAATTATTTCATCATTAGGTAGAGGTATAACTCTTCTTGCAATCCCTCCCTATCACACAAGGTCAACCATAGTGCCAGTGTTGCAATGTGAACTTAGAGCTGTTGTTGGTTACTGTGCACAGACACAAATATACAATTCACAAAGCATTGCACATGCCACTACACAGATCACTAATTTGCTCCACCCTCTGCAAGGTTCCACCACCAGATCAACAGTACAATGCATTAACATAGTACGGGCATCCAGAACTGCAGTATGAGCCATCATTGTGGGTGAACTCATTCACATTAGTGGTACATTGGCAGGTATCCTAGTGTGTGTGTGTGTGTGTGTGTGTGTGTGTGTGTGTGTGTGTGTGTGTGTGTGTGTGTGTGTGTGTGTGTGTGTGTGTGTGTGTCTGTGTGAATGCATTGTTACATCTCTCTTCACCTGTGTCAGTGTTGACTGCTGGGCTGGCCAAAATGCATTGCACATGTTTGTGGTCTTTGACATGTCAGATGCCACAGGAATATTACATTTCTATTGTGTTCATCAACGCATGTTACTCTATTTTAACTGTCACATACTGTACACTGTTCATAGGTTTGACATGTAATGATTACTTTTCATGGCATTTAAAGTACAAAACATTCCCTGGTATGAGTACCTCAACAGCATGGTTCACAGTCCATTACAACTGCATTCCTTTCATTCATCACAGCCACACATGTTGTATTGTTGTTATGTAACTCATTGCTAGTAAAACTGTTTCTATTGTTTGCCACAACTTTATGCACAGGTGTACATGGCAAAGTATACCTATACTCACCATGGCTTGTTTTTTCTGTACATAGTACCAATGTGTAATGATGACAGCAACATAATGCATAGAGTCTACAATGTAACAGTAAATGTTTATGCTGCTAAAATTCCAATTTACACATAACATGACATGCATACAGGATCCTGGTGTGCTGCCATACATTTGCCAAAATGTATATCCCCTGCTAAATCTGTCTTGCATGTTATTCCTCACAGGCAGCTTGTACAACATTTTGAGGCATTACTATTATATGTAAAAGTGTAACATCACATGCCATTTAGGTGTCTCTGTGATTGGCATATACACTGCCTTTGGAGGTAATGTGATTTCTTGGATGCCATGTGAGACTTCTATCACTTCAAAAACCCACATGTCACATGAATTACATGCTGTATGCACATTTAAGGTATTCCCTTAGCAGGGAATGCAACCTGTACTATTGCAAGAATTCTGAGACACCATGCTGATGGCGTGTTTTGTGAGTTAATGTGTTATTATAAACATCACTTCTACAGTCATATCTAGGTGCTGCAATGCATATCTTCCATGCAACCCATTTTGCAAAGAACCAACCGTCTTTCTATAAAATGTCAGATGCATACACAGCAGGCCACTTATGCAATGAGTATCTCTTGGCATTATGAGTAACAGTGGCACCGACAACATATTGGTCTTGCACAAACAAGTTGGTCACAGAAGTTGCTGTATATTTTCTAATTTCATTCATATACAGCAACAGTGCACTTCATTACATGCATCCTCATACATATCTGCTATCTGTCACTGCATGGTATGTGCTGATGTGGGATGACACAATCTGGATAAATGTATTGTACATTTGATACTCCCCATGCACAAGTCATGTAGGAATTAATGTGGATGACATGTGTGCAGTAGCTATATAGTCACAGGTGGGTAAATATCACATGTTGATCTATGTATATGTGTACATATGGAGTGTCACGACTCAATGTTCAAAGCTAGAAATTGCTGCCTTACCTGAGCCACCATTTATGGTATAGCCTTTGTTGTCCATGCCTGGTTATTCATTTGTTTGTATCTTCCTTAGTCTTTGTGAAATACGTGGTTGCTTTTGTTTAGGCATTTGGTGTTCTTGGGGAAGATCACCCATATCTTGCGTTGGCAGACCACCATGTCTGGATGCAATCTTATTGTGTAGCATGGCGCACACACAGTTACTATTTGTACAATCCTTTGTAGCATATTGCTTTCAGCATGCCAAACAGTTGCCTAATGGTGTTCCAAGTTGTGGTGCATTCTCTTTTTAATGCACAAAACATAGACACATGAAATACCAAAAATTCAATGAAATCCATGCAAAACAACACCTCACACAAAAGTGTTTATTGCACCTGCATGTGGGGGACCCCACCCTTGCTCTTCAGACTTAAATATACCAAATCCATGGTGATGCCAACTCAAAGAAGTGAGGTATCTCCCTATAGATAGAAATCATACCATACATCAGAAATGGAACAAGCAAGGATTTCAATTAAAAATACATTAAATCCTTCCTCAGTACTATTCTAAAACACATCACCTATCTATCACTAGTCAAAAGTGCAATAGTCCAGTCACACAAATGTTTGACTTTCATACAGTTGATGGATTGTGTAGTCAATATAAATCACATAGTATACGCAAGTGAATCATCTGCATGTTCGACACTGTGCACGGTGTACACACACACACACACACACACACACACACACACACACACACACACACACACACACATTTTCCTCTCTGTATATAGACAGCAACAGGTTACACATTTTTTCCATTACAGAATTACAGATTTTAGATTCTATTTCAGTAAATTACTTTTTTATTTCCTGCCATTACATGTAGCCTCATTCTGTCTGTTTTGCTAAATCATATGCTGTTTCCAGACAAAAAGAAAAAGTTCTACAAATCTATGCCTTACTGGGAGGTAGGAATTATATAACTTCATGCCATAGTTTAAAAAAAAATCGACTTTATTCTGAAATAAGAAAAAATTTCCTGGAACATCACAAAAATATTCTTTTGCCAAACGTGCAAATTCAGCAGTTACAAGCCAATACATTCCTCATTTTTTATGAAATTGCTCCAGAATGTTGCATTAAACCACATCTGTGTGTGTTACTAACTACTTACAGATTAATGTGTCTCCTGAGAGGGGCATACATTTGCTAATGGCATTGAGTAAGACAGACTTACTTTCCTTGACTATTGCAGTTGTCCTCTTTCTTAAAGTAGGAGATAACGTCTGGGATTTAGAAAGAACCTCACTGAGGGTGCTAAGTGCTTCAGCCATAATGGTCTGTATTCATGATAGTGGAAAATGTGATTCAGAGATATGTTTAGCTGCAATGAGGAAATACCTTATTATTGGCTAATTTTGCATGTCTCTGGATCATGTCATGTAACTGCTAGGGCTAATCTAATGTTTCCTGCATTAATCACTTCTGGAGGCCCATGCATTGCTTTGGCACAGCCAACTACCTCATTCACTCTCCCACAGATGTCCACACCCCAAGACACACACTCACACACACTACTATACTTCATACCTGCCCCTGACTTTACAGAATGTACCTAATGTTGCCTCTTATCTTTCCAGTGTCCCTAGTAAATCACAGATGATTACATTCAGTCACCAATGCCAGATATTGAAATTTCAGTCTTTTTATTGCCCAGAAAATGGATAGTGATACAGGATTGTTGCTCTATTAACTTTTTAAGGGGATTAAGGCAATGTTTTAAAATATTGCGTGGTGTCATCTAGTGTTCACCTCAGAAGGCTTGAGCATTGTTTTCCTACATCACAGACCATTACAGTCAATAAGTAATGCCAACTATTAAAGTTTCCTACTATTTACCTTTCAGAAACTGCATAATAGTGCAAGACCTATTAGCCTTTTAAGCTATCATTTAGTGTAGAGGACTAAAACTCTGAATTGTTAATGTGCTTCTCTCTGTGTCAGTGGTACAAGGTTTGAATCTTTCTGCCTTCATTTGCCTACTATGTAAGCATACGAGTTTACATGCATTAAAGTAATATTAAAGTGGCCCTGGTGTCCAGGGTTCCCTTGCCAATACTTTTTATTGTTCAAAGCATCTTTTGTGCTGCGAAACCCATTGTTCAAATAACTTTGTAAGTGATTCATGGAAACATGTAAAAAGTATCCCTAGACTCTAGTGTTATCACCAGCACATCTTATATGCTTTGTGCTGCATAACCTGGTGTCCTAATAACTTTGTAAATGTTAGAGTAATATTTAACAACTGTCTCTGTTGTCTAGTGTTCCAAGTGTGGTCTTTTTCCTGCAAAAGCTGCTGTTTTATTACCTTTTTAAGTGATACTGGGTAATATTTGAAAGACTCCAGTGTCTAGCATTCCCCATCTCCATTATTGTAAGATTCACTGGTTAGTCTATGGGAGATTAGAGGCATGTCTGCCACTCTTAACACACACACACACACACACACACACACACACACACACACACACACACACACACACACACACACACACACACACACACACACACACACACACACACACACACACACACACACACACACACACACACACACACACACACACAAACATGCACACACAGGCAGTCCTCCCATACACACATGCAAACACACAAGCAGACACTCACCGTAGATCTCTCTCACACCCGATTGCACTCATGGACACACACACACCCATACAAACACTTGCTTATAACTAAGCAGACATAAACACACACTGCCACACACATGCACGCACACCTTTCCACTACCTCTGTACAGACACTTACCTAATCTTACCTTTTATGTGATGTCCCCCATTGACTACAATGGTGAGGTTGTCTTCATTAACATGACTTGTCATGCTAACATATGCAGTTAAGAGATTCTCTGAATTGCTCAGCTGAATAAATTGCAGGCATTAGTTTTAGTATATGGCTAATTAGCATAGCTGCTTCCCTGGAATGTATCATTAACATGGATCATGGCCGTAGTGAAGATCCACTGTGGTGAAGCTACAGGCTGTGTAAGATCACAGCAGTGGGCCTGTTTCGGAATCAGACTGAGTCACCGACTGCAGTAGTAGTCCATGCGAGGGCTTACCTCTGCAGCTGCCTTTTGTAAATTCTGGCCAATAATGGAAATCTTTAAATATTCTAAGGACATACAATGTCTCAAGAAAATCAATTAAAGACTAAATGCACAAGAATTACAATTTTGGAAATGGTGAGAGAAGTCATAATTCTAAGATACACCTTTCCACATCCATTATGCTACACATTTATATGACTGTATATTGTTTTGGTCTTTTTATACAACAAAAACTATAATTTATTTAGAACAGTAGGTGTTTTGTCACATGGTATAGCTTTATGATGAGACATATGAAGCTCTGCTATGAACTGAACAGGTTCCTTACTTTGAAGGTGAGGATTGTACTACATCTCTAAATCCACAAACTGGAATACACATTGTCCCGGTCATTCTTATTTCTGACTAAATTAAAGTCCTACCAACTGAGATCAGTAAAATCTGTGATATTATACCCTTAATCTTTACTTCTCACAGAGTCTCAGTGCCTCAGCCTGCAGAAAGCCTGCTGGCTTTCAAGCACTCTCACATCATACTTTTTCTAAACTCCTTAACATTTAAATGTTGTCATGTAGATTATAGCTCCTCCTCATCTAACAAGACTCCTCCTCCTATCTGAGAAATACTAGCAGAGATCTCTCTCACCTGAAAAGAACCCTACTCCATTTTGTAAGACAACATCAGAAAGGTTATTTTTCAAAATGACCCCAGCTGGCTGGAATTAACTGGTTAAAAATATCCATTATGAGATATTGCATCCAAACTTCCATAAAGTACTTATATAACACCTTATAGATATGTACATATGTCACCACCTTACAGATGCTTGATGTCCGGGACTCATCTGCACCACAAAACAATTGTCACCTGTCCTAGGTATGTGCCTTACGTAAGCATATTATTCAAGGTTTACACTTTTTTTTTTAATTTCTCCAAGTCTTTTAGGTTTTTAATGCCACGACAGAAATGGATCCCATTCCTAAGTCAAATTATAATTAAAGTTCATGAAATTAGTATTGTTTCAGTCTTTGATATTAGCCTAAAGTGCTCTTCACAGCACCCACAATGTGCCCAGTAATGACACCTTCTACAATTTGTATGGAGTTATATGTATTAGTAACATATCTAAATACGATTGCAGATTTTTTTTTATAATACCGATTGCTCCTACTACTATCAAAACTGTCTGGGAATCCTTCTTCCACACTGCCTCATTTCTGCCTGAAAATCCTGGTATTTTATGACTTTCTGCCTCACTCAGTATGTAAGACACTATAGTCATTAGGTATAGCAATTTTAATGATCAATACTACTTTTGTCTTCTTTTCATGGATTACTATATCTGTGTTTCTCATATCTATTTTTGAACTGTTGCTAATTGGTGATCCCATGAGATTTAAAACTCATGTTTCCAGTGTTTTTCAGCTGCTTCAATATTATAATATTTGCACATTCCCTAATGCAACAGTCTTGCCGCAAAATTATGCCTTTCAGTATACAGTCCTACAGCCATTAGTATAGCGCAACTAGCAACAAGATGTGCAACTGTTTCCAGTTCTGTTTTACAAAACTATATTTGTCTGTTTCTCCCACATTTTCACTGGACTTTGTAAACCAGTGTGTATGTAGTCAACTGTCTTGGGCCACCAATATTAACCTTTCATCTTTTGGTTTAAAATTCACCTCTCCTTAACCATTCCTGTGTTCATTCCTGATCAACATGAAGTTGTTCCAAGAGTTTTCTATACTTGCAACTATATTTATGCATTTTCCACATTTCTTACCTTCTCATCTGATCTTTCACCTTATATTCTTTCTTTCTTTTGTTTTTTTGGCACATTCATTTGCTGCCTGATTTTTATCTACTTCTGCTTTGATTTTCATTCCTACTTGACGTCGATATGCTTGTGCTAAACTAAGCAGGGAAATAATCTTAGATTTATACTCCTCATGTTTCGAAACTTTCACTACATCTGGGTCTTGTGATATCAGCAGATATGTATGCAGTCCCACAACTGCAGCTCTATACATGTAATCAGTTTTGAGTAGGCCCATACCTCCTTCAGAACGGGGAATATATAGTCTTGGTATGCACTGATTTTTGTAAATTGGTTAATGAGCATGAAGCATCCTTCTTGTTTTCCTGACCAACCTATCCAACAACTTTTGAGACCAGTCAATCACTTCAAAACTGTAAATTAGGACAGGAAGAACAAATTGGTTTATAGCTTGAACTTTGTTCCTAGATGTCAGTGCTGTTTTCAGTATTAATTTAAGTCTTCTAAAATATTCCTTACTAAGTTTTATTCACATTTGTTGATGTTTTGTTGTTGATCAGTTCCCAATACACTCCCTCTTTCTCAAGTTCTTTTATATAACATTCCTGACCCAAACTGATGTTTTCTTGGTGCTGCAGCTTTCCTGTTTTAAAGGTTGCTTTTGTACATTTATCAAGACCAAACAACATTCTTATATCATCTGAAAAAGTTTTGACTACTTGCAGCTGTGCTCCCAGTTCCTCATCTGATGAGCTATACAGTTTTAAATCATCCACAAAGAAAAAATGAGAAGTCTTTACACTTTGTTGTTTTCTGGGAACCAAATTGTAGCCATGACCTAATGTGTTAAGAAGACAGCTTAATGGTTTAAGTCAATACAAAAGAGCAGCGATAAGAGAGAGTCACCCTGAAATATCCCCCTTTGAATTTCTGCCCCTGGAATAATAACTTATCCTTCATCGTGGCTTAACTGTTAAGTGGTTTGACACTGTTTCATGGTCGCCATAATGTAATCGATCAGTGTAGGGTGTATCTTATATATTTTATGCACTCTTTCATCCATGAATGTCAAAAGCTTTTTTGTAGTCTATCCATGCCTTACTTAGATTCTTTACCTTTTTACGGTTCTCCATTATGGCAACTTTTTGGGGTTTATTGACTTTCTGCAGTCTATTTCTTTCACTGATCTGATATGTCTGTCCATCTCTGTTAAATCAAGCAATTCTTCTCCCAGATCATTTTCTTGTAAAATTAGAGTTTATTCTTTGCTCTCTATTTCCTGTGGGCATTCTATAGAAAATTCCAAAGCATCTTCCTGTGTCACATTTTCTTCAGTTTCATCCTGTGTCATCCGTTGGTCTTTCATATGGAAACTGACTGGCCTATCATGCCACAACATTGATTGAGTCAGAGTTGCCACAGTTTCCTGTTCCTTCCCTTGCTGTGCAACTCCTCCTGAAAGTTTGTACTGATTTCTTATGGAAGGCTTGAAAGTATCTTCATATGACAACTGATCAGATGCTTCCCTCTCCACTGGCTTCTTCTTAATTTCAGAATCCATTGCTCTATCCTTCAGTGATGTTATCAGAGTTAGATTTTTCTGTTCTCTTCACAGGTAATCAGTAACCTCACTTTCTATTTCTTTAACTTTTCCATTGCTAATACTCATTTCTACTCCTCCTCTTTGTTTTCTTATTTTTTGCATTATAAACTTTTCCATGTCCAGATGCCTTTGCCTGTATTTCTCTTCAAATATATTTGGTGCTGCTCTTTTTGTATTGATTAGTTTTGCCTTTTTCTTTCATAAATATTGCACCGTATTAAATCTATTTGTACAAGTATTGCACCACATCAGCTATCTCTTTCATTTCCATGTCCATATTTATTTTTTATACCTTTCAAAGTCTGTAAATTTTGTTCTTTATATTTTAACACTTCTTCAGTCGCTTCTTTTTCCAAACAGCCCAAGGTTTATTGGTCTATATAATGTTTTTCATAAATCTGTTCTGTTAATGAACACAATCTTTTATTTGAAGCTTCTGACAATTTTTCTTGTGGAAGTATTTTTCTTTCCTTTAATTTCTCTCTTAATCTTTTTGTATATCTTCTGTCTAGAAATTCTGGGGTTCTTGCATAACAGTAATAATACAGAATTTCTTTCTTATCGTCAATAGCCCACTTTATCATCTTTATGCTCTTTTTTGGCCTATCAGGTTTTGTGATTTTTGTGGACTACTACTTCCTTCTACAACGGGGGGGGGGGGCTTCCACCCTCTGGGACTGGCCTAGCCCCATTGTAGAAATATTTCTGTGGTTTGAGGATGACCTAGCCCCATTGTAGGAATATTTCTGTACCTTGAGGATTCTACACTGTCATTTTTTCCAGTCCTAGCACTCAGTACGCCTACCAGGACTGGGCATTTTTTTTTACCATGGGTCTTGTGCACCCATCTATCTTTTTTTATTTTTTTCACCTACTTCTGTCCATGGTATATGCCATATAAAATACAGTCTATTTATCATTGTCATCTTTGGTGAGCTTTTGTGAAAAAATGGGGTCCACCTCATGAAAGTACTCACCAAGACTTGAGGATGAATTCAATTCCAGTAATACTATTCGCCATTGGTTCCTGACCTATCATCTCTAGTTTATTTATTTATTATTTATTTATTTTACATTTGTTGACCGGGCTAGTGTAATATGATACATGTCCATTTTCAGTAGCGGCCTGGGGAGATAAGCTCCAAGACAGAACAATGAAAAACAACAACATAACAAATAGGTAACATTAAACTAAAATCATCATAACAATGCATATTACAGGTTAACACAGTAAATATGTCAGTTCTGAGTGCAGGCATTATATAGCATACTGGTACACTATGTGGTGATCTAGAGGGAGATAGAATTGTGGTCAAAAGGAAGGAATCACGGTTTATGAGTAGAAAGGGTAGGTAGAGCAAAGTATGAAGAGACACATAACTAGTCAGGGTTAGTACAGGGGCATAACCAGTGTGTTCTGAGGAACACTTTCAACTTGTTTTTGAAGAGTAATAGTGAGGGAAGTGAGGAAAGTTTATGGGGGCGGAGATTCCAGGCTTTTCCAACAGTGTTAAAGAAGAGGGAGTCACCAGCCTTGTTGTTTGGTTTAGAGGTATGTACTAGAAGTTTGTGAGAAGACCTTAATGATTTCAGATTTTTATAGGGGGGTGATGAGTGTGGATAGAATAGGAGTTTTGGAAGGTTTGTAAAGAGTGTTGTGGGTTATAGACAGTTGATGGAATTTAATCAGGTTTTGTAGTTCCAGCCATCCCAACTGCTTTATGTTAATGCAATGGTAAATGGGTTGCCTGTAGCAAATCTGGCAATGTTATTGTAGGACATTTCCAATTTACTAAGGTTATTTTTAGATAGCTTATTAAAAATGGGTGATGCATAAAGAAGTGTAGAGATTAGATGGGTGTGAGCTATAGTGGATTTAGCTGTAAGTAAAAGGAAGGCTTTAATCCTACAGAGAGAGCTAAGCTTTTTGTTGACAGTTTTTATAGTATTGTTAACATGGATATCAAAGTTCAGATTGTTGCCAATAGTGATACCCAATAGTTTGGTGGTTGAATCTGGTGATGTATTAGTTTTATTGGTGGAGATAACTGAGAAATCAAGAGGAGAGGACTTTTGGGTAGAAGAGAAGAGAATGAGTTTGGTCTTTTTGGGGTTTTGGAGAAGGCACCTATGTGTAAACCATTGTTCAACTGTGTTAAATACTTTCTGGGTAAGAGAATGAAGTTCAGAAGAGGAAGTGGCTGAGCATATCAGTGTGGACTCATCAGCATATTGTATGCATGTGGCTTGGGGGATGGCAAGATAAAGGTCATTAATAAATATGGAAAAAAGTAGAGGTTCTAGGATGGACCCTTGAGGGACACCAAGGTTAATGGGTAGGAGGATAGATAGAGACTTGTGCCATAGTACGGCCTGTTGTCTTTTATCCAGGTAGGACTGGAACCACTTTATGGAAGATGTATCTAGTGGCAGGGATTTAAGTATTTTGATGAGAATCTGGTGATTTGCCATGTCAAAAGCTTTAGACAGGTCAATAGTCTAATAGTCTAAATAGTCAAATAGTGCTGAAGAGAGCTTGTTAAGGTTGCGGTTTTTATTGATACAATCTGTGAAGGAAAGGAGGGCAGTGGTAGTACTATGTGAAGGTCTGAATCCATGTATTTTGGGTAAGATGGTCAAGTAATTGTCTATGAATGCATTTCTCCATAATCTTTGCCAAAGGAGAGAGAAGGGCAATAGGGCGGTAGTTGGAGAGTTCAGTGGAGTGTCCACCTTTATGGAGAGGTATAATATGGGAAATTTTCCATAAGCTAGGGATATGACTTTCTGTAATAGTTCTATTGATCAGAATTGAAATGGGATATGCAATAGCATTGGTTGATTGCTGTAGGAATTCAGCAGGCAGTTGGTCTGCTGAGGGAGAGCATGGTTTTAGTTTCTGTAGTAGGGTTAGAATATATGTTGTTGGGACAGGTTGAATATGAAAAGGAGGAGGTGAGGTTGATTTATAGGAAGGTAGAGTAAAGTTATTAGGTGATAGTTGACTAGATAGTGTTTGGATAGCATTAGTAAAAAAGGTATTGAAAGCATTGGCTGTATGCATTGGATTTTTGTGGTTAGTATTTTGAGGGTTTGGAGTAGTAGATTGACCTGGATGGAGTAGTTGGTTAATGCTAGTCCAAAATTTTTGTGGGTTGTTTTGATTAGCTTGTTGAGATTGTAGGTAGTAATTTCTTTTATTGGAAATTATAGCTTTCTTGGTATCATTTCTTAGCTGTCTAAAGGTTTGTTGATCTACAGGGTTTTTAGACTTTCTCCATTTTGCCCAAATTTTATTTCTAAGATTTATTTTGTGTTTGGTTTCTTTTGATAGCCATGGTGCAGAGTTGGTTTTAATTCTAATTAATGTAGTTGGAGCATGGTGATTGAGAATGGTGAGGACGTTAGAGTTAAAGTAATTAACGGCTTCATCTAAAGAGAGGTGTTGTAAAGGAGACCAGTTGCAAGCTCTTAGTTCCATTTGGAATAGTTCAGGGTTAAAGTTCTTTTTAGATCTGATATTTTTAACAGATGTTGGAATGGGAGTATTGGTTTTATTTCTGATGATATAGATAAGTAATTGGTCACTTAAATCATTGGAGAGAGTTCCAGATTCATAAATGTGAGGATGATGGTTTATGAGAATCCAGTCTAATAAGGTTTATTTCTTGTTAGATTTATTTATCTTGATGGGGGAGGTAATGGTTTGAGAATACCCATATAGGTTAATATGGATTGTCGGGAGACTGCTGCAGTGGCAGTTCCAATCAATGTTTGCGTCACCTAGGATTATGGCTTCTTGGGGCAGGTGTTGGGAAAGCCAACAATGTATATTTTCCATGGTGGCAGTGTTGTTACCAGGTGGTAGATACATACAGATAATATAGATGGATTTGACATTGTTACGATGAAGTTTGGAGATAAGAATTTCTGCATTGGAGTCTATGGGTAGTTTACAGTCGTAAGTGGTTAATTGTAAGCTAGATTTATATAGAATAGCAACCCCACCACCTTTCTTGGTTATTCTGTTTAGTCTCAGGATATTATATCCAGGTGGGATGATTTCATTGTCTTTGGTTACAGGCTTTAACCATGTTTCTGTTAGGCAGAGAATATTAAAGGAGAAGACTTCAAGTAGAGCTTGGAGTTGAGTTATTTTATTGTTAATGCTACGTATGTTAAGATGAGCTATTAAGAGGGAGTTAGATGGATTAGAGAGAGCATGAGTAGGTTATTGTTTGTGGTTATGGAGAGAGATAAGAGTAGTTGTTGGGCCTGGGCTAGGGTGGATGTCACCATCCTTTAATGAGAGTAGTGGACTTAGATAGTTTGTGTTAGAGAAATTGTTGTGTAGAAGTAGGCCTTTCCTGGGATATAGATTGTTGTATTTTATGTGTAGTGTTCTGTGATACTTAGGAAGTATGTAGTTAGGTGAAGATGTTATATTAGCATGGATAAAAAGGAGAGGGGGGATTGGAGAGTTAGTTTCCTTATTATGGTAGTTTAGGTATGGACATAGTGGGTGTTCAAAGGAAGTGAGTACATGAGTGAAGATTAAAGGAGGTAGTAGTGAGAGTGTGAATAAGAGTAGGACATAAGATGGGATGGGTGGTTTAAACATTGTATGAATATGTATAGATTATCTGTTGGTGGAATATAGAAGTAAAAAGGGTGGGGATGAAAGAAGGGAGAAGGGTGTGGTATGATTAAAATGGAGAGGTGAGTGGTTAGATATGAAAGAAATTTGCTAATTGGAGCGCATTAGGAGAGTAAAGGTAGGAGGAAGGGTGTGTTTGAAGATTAGTGGTAAGAGCAAGAGGTGTGTTTAGAGAGTAATGGAAAGAGGAAGAGGTGTGGTTAGAGAGTAATGGAAAGAGGAAGAGGTGTGGTTAAGTAAGTATAAGGGTAGGACCCCTGGGGTTGGGTGGGAATTGGGGGTAGGGAGAGGAGCGGAGTGAGCCCACAGGGCGAACGGAGTGGGTAGAAACAGATAATGAAGCAGTTAGCGAAAAAAATCAGCTGGACTAATTCCAGATGGTAGGTTTGAATAGTATAGAGGCTAGAAAGTTGTCTGTGGAATGTAGAAGTGGAGGGAAAAAAGAGAGGACTAAATAGCCCTTTGGGGACAACTAAGCTGAAGAATTTGGTTTAAGTAGCTGGTCATGAGAAAAGGGTAAGAGGAGATTATGGTTGGAATAAGGGTGCCACCTAATGGATAGTTCAAGTATTGCAGGCTTGTATGATAGGTAGTAAGTTGGTAGACAGCAAGGAACAGTGTGTGTAAGACAAGTGGGGTATCTATACTGGTGGGAGGAGAGAGGTAGTGAAGATACAGAAGAGAAAGGGAATAGAGGCTGCTGGCTGTCATAGCTCAGGACTGGCTTTAACAATTGTGCTAGTGGTATAATAAATAGAAAGTCTTTCTTGTAGGAATTATTCAGCAGACATACTTTACTGGTTTCCTTGAAAGAGGGATTGTAGGGTAGTTAAGCAATGAGGTGACCCACCGGTATTTGGAGAGGGTTCTTTAGCTTCCTGCTGACTAGCACTGGAAGCACAGAATGAGTAGGGTAACTTTAGGAGGCAAGAGAGACAAGGTAGAAAAGAGAAACAAGAGATATCACAAAGCAGAGTTATAAATACTCAGAATAACACTAATCATTCCCAGAGACAAATATTTCAATATCCTGTAAACATTTCCAAAAAAATAAAAACATAAAATCAGACAGTCATTCAAATGGACATTAGTTCTGGTTAGCAGTGAAACAATACCAAATCTTTGGTAGCAGCAATATGCAATAGTTATGTGCCCCCCTTTTTTTTTTTTTAGCAGTATAAATAAAGAAAGCAGTTAAAAACAAATTCCACTCTACTTAACAGCAGCAGTCTTAAACTAATTATAACAATGTTTGTAAATATAAATCTAATTCTTTGGTAGCAGCAATACCAAACTCTAATATGCAAATAGTTATATACCCCTTTGTAAGTACCACTGGAGGGGGGGATGTTTAGCCCTGGCCCTTTAAGATTGTTTATGTGGATGTTGTGTTTTTTTAATGCCATTTACTGGCTTTTAAGAGTGGAGATTAGAAATGTATAATAATCCACGGGTAAGGGTAAGTGCTTAGGTGGCACAACATTAGCCTTTTTCTGCTTTAAATGATAAATAAAGAACAGGCAGGTTCTGAATTGGTGTATTTATATAGCCGTTTGCTGGCTTTTAACTGTGGAGTTAGAATCATCTAATCCTCTGGTAAGGGTAAGCACTTAGGTTGTGCTACATGGACATTTTATACACTAGAAAGTTCAATAAAGAGCAGGCAAGCTCAGGGATGGTGTATTTTATAAAGCCGTTTACTGTTTTTAGCAGTAGCTTTAGATTTATAAGTAATCTGCTGGTAAGGGTAAGCACTTAGGTAGCACTGCATAACCTTTTTGTGTGATAAATGCCCAATAAAAAACAGGCACACTCAGAGATACTGTATTTATAACAGTCTTTTAGTGGCTTTTAACAGTAGAGTAAGCAATTATGAAATAATCTGATGGTTAGGATAAGTGCTTAGGTGGTGCAGCATAAATCACATCTTCTCTTTAGATATTCAGTAAAAAGCAGGCACGCACAGAGAGACTCCCCGTGAGTTGGGTTTTAGTGATTTAGCTGATATCGGCTTACTAATCCCCCAGAGGCAGAGACTCTAGTGCTAAAAAAAAACAAACAACTCACACTGTGAGCAAGCACAGCTGGCAGCTCAATTAGCTTGCATACCCTAATAAAAACACATGAGTGCTGTGAGGTTCACTTAGCCCTAACCAGGTTGACAATCTATTAGTACTTGAAACCACAGTTAATTGGGCTTGGCCAAACAGTTTGTATAATAATCTGCCAGAAGCAAACATTGTGTGCTGTAAAAAGGCACAAAATGGACGCCTTGTCAGTATTCAATGTTAAGCAAGCCACACTCTGCATGCAATCTCAACGAGAATTACGTTACACATACAATAAACCCTTAAGGCATAAGCATACAATCTGGGCTTTTAAAAGGCGCGAAAAGACACCTTGTCAAATTTTAAACTCCTTACGCTTACAGTAAGCACTCGGGGCGCAAGTATATACAATGGGCTGTTCAAACGGCACAAATAAAGATACGCCTTATCAGTGTTAAACTGCAAACAAGCCACAGAGGTTTAAAATAGCTCAATAGTTACACTAGTTAACAATACAGGCTTACAAGACAGTCATAGCAGCACAGGTACAAAATAGTTGTTAGGCGGACTGATCAAATAGTCGAAAACAAAATTAGAAAAACAACATTTGGTATGATGAGCAGCAGACAAATTGAAAATAATTACACACCACAGAGGTTAGATGTTGGGCAAGGAGAAGACAGCAGTCAGGGCTTTTCCCAAATCCTAAGGATGGTGCCCCACTAAACCCTGGGTATTTATGGGAGTTCAGAGGAGTAAGGAGGGAATGGAAGGGCAATACGGGTAGGTAAAGGTGGGAGGGGTAAGGGGCAGACAACTGCAAATGAAACACTGTGACAGCTTACAGTGCTTTAGTAGAGGTAGGGAAAGATAGAGAGATAGGTATAGTATGGTAGAATATGACAGAGTGGTATGAATGGTATGGATAGAGACAGATAGAAGAGTAGAGGACAGGGGGACTGACAGGCAGTAGAGCATAGAAGAGGAACTAAGGACCAGAGCAGAAGACAGATAATGAAGTAGTTAGCGAAAAACAAGCTAGAAAGTTGTCTGTGGACTGTAGAAGTGGAGGGGAAAAAAGAGAGGACTAAATAGCCCTTCGGGGACAACTAAGCTGAAGAAATTGGGGTAAGTAGCTGGTCATGAGAAAAGGGTAAGAGGAGATTATGGCTGGAATAAGGGTATCACCTAGTGGATAGTTCAAGTATTGCAGGCTTGTATCAGAGGTAGTAAGTTGGTAGACAGCAAGGAACAGTGTGTGTGTAAGACAAGAGGGGTATCTATGCTGGTGGGAGGAGAGAGGTAGTGAAGATACAGAAGAGAAGGGAGTAGAGGCTGCTAGCTCAGGACTGGCTTTAGCAATTTTGCTAGTGGTACAATAAATAGAACGTCTTTCTTGTAGGAATTATTCAGCAGACATACTTAACTGGTTTCCTTGAAAGAGGTATTGCAGGGTAGTTTAGCAATGAGGTGACCCGCCGGTATTTGGAGAGGGTTCTTTAGCTTCCTGTTGACTAGCACTGGAAGCACAGGATGAGTAGGGTAACTCTTGTCCAAACTTCCCTTATGACTGTGAGTTCCACAACTAAGCAGAATTCTGTAGAAAGGACACATACATTGTTTCATAACACCACATACCCACCCCCAAACAATTAAGCCAAGCCTTGTTTGTCCACATGATGCACCTAGACAAAAATGAATTTTTCAGACCCTTTAAGGGCCTTCAGATGAAGCAGAAATTGTGTTAATGTCTACTTTTCGATAAAATATTATTCAGTATCAGTTCTGTTTATATGCCTCTTCCTTCAAAGCTTTATGAACTTTAGTGTTTTCAAATTTTCCGTGAAAGCTGCAGCACGTCATTGTCATACTGCTTTTAGATTTTATACCCTCTGTATTTTACCCTTTATATCAGATACTTATGTTTCTGGTATATCTAAGACATACCTCTCAACTGTTTGGTATATTTCAAGAAAACACAGATTTTTATACTGAAATAGCAGGATGAAACAAAATTATCGCTGGTTCTTTTAAAATACGATTTTTGTTTAAATTTGATTCCTGTCCTGTTCTGTTCCATCTACTACATCAACAGCCTACTACTTTCTTCAAGACCCAATGTCACTAGAGCTGTGTGACTGCAGCAGTTACCTGTTGTAATGTGAGTTGCTAGGGGACTGGCTTCAAGACTGCAAGGCAAGCAATATGAGCCAGGAATGTTGTAGTATTAGGTTTGTTCTGTGCACTGGACTCAGAGATGAGAGCCAGTACCTGCACATTCATGCAAAAAAAGAAAAAAAATATACAGCACATATGTGTTTTCATGCTTCACTTCTGGTGCTGGTTTTAGAATGCATTACATAATATTTCTTTATATAATGTCTAATTTTTTTTTGTTTATTTCTCCAGCCTTGCAGCTTTATCACTTTCTTGTCATTTCCACTACATAATCTATAAGCACAGTTGCATTTGTTTTGCTTTGTCACTTGCAACTGAACTCCTTCCTTCCTTTGATGCGGTGAGCAATATCATGTAAAATGCATGTCTAATGCATCATTAGTTAGTATGTTGTTCTTACTGCTGCCATTAAATATTCACACTGAGACACATTTTTATCTTGTTTCTGTAACATCTGTATCTTGTTCATAAAAATTTACAAATGATAAAAGTAAAAAACAATCCTAGTCTGAAACTAAACTCGTGAAAATATGGGACATAGAATTATAACAGTCATCCAAAAATGTAAGAGATGTATGTATGTATTTATTTATTTATTTATTTATTTATTTATGTTACATTTGTTAACTGGGATTGTCTGACTGAGCAAAATCCCTTTTTCAGCAGAGGCCCAGGGAGAAAAGCTCCAAAGCATAGTTGCAAAAATTATAACCATTACAAACACAGTTAACATCTTAATCATTCATAAAAAACTTGTAGAACAGTTATCATATATATGCAGGCACAATTATCTATAAAAATGTTATGAAGAAAGCTGCAGCAGAAGGAAAGGAGATAGTGTTAGGTAAAAAATGATGAAGTAGACTAGTTTAAGTTGTAAATGTTTTGGTATAGAGGAGAAAAAATTATAGTAACCCAATTATAAAAATGCCTATTAACTACACTATCAACAAGCATTATAAAATTGAAAAACTATTCACAAAATGAAATTTCTTGCAGATAATAATGTAAATGAGTGACTGATTATAACCATCCAGTAAAGCATTCAAAAACTCTCTTTCTAATGCCTCTAAGTTTATCAATATTAGCCTCAAAATATACAGAAAGACATAATATAATGGTTCAATAATGCAATGAATAAGTGCTGCACTGCTGTGTGGTTATCAGTTTTGTGGTTTGTGTTCCTCAGCTGATTCACTTTGTGATTATTGGTGTTTTGTGGAGAACATGGCAGCTACTGAAGTCCGAGGCAGTACCCCACTCAACTCAGCTCAACCTATGCTTTTTGGACAAGTTAACCAGGATTGCGCAACTGTTTTCTGAAATGGAATCGCAGAATATGGATGTGGATGGGTCTATTTCTTGCTTTCAACCGAGCAAGAAGGTCATTACATCATTTCTGCCTATTGGGAACCAAACAGCTTCTGGTTTTGTGGCATCTTTATTGAAGTCAGAAGAGACTGTTAGGGACAGACAAGGGTGTTTGAGTGGAATGGATTTAGTGGCTTCTTTGCATTTTAAAGAATATTTGAATATGGATTTTACTGAATGGATGAAATGGAAGGACTATAATAAGGACACTAATTACCATTTGGACACTAGTATGGTCCATAAATTAAAAGATGTGTTATTGAAGTATAAATCTCTTATGCTGGATAATTGTTTTTTAAAAGAGTGTATTGCCTCAAAGCGTACACCTTGCAATTTGAAGTTAGTTAAGTTTCCCAATAATGTTTCTAATGGATCCGAATTGTTTAAAGATATTGTGGATATACTTAATGAAAGTGGATTGGCAACTATGCGTGTCATTATCACTGCCAATGAAAGGCAGATGAGGGTAATGCTTAATGAAATTAGTGAGTTAAACAAACTTATTCAGGATGATTTGTTATTTACACTTAGAGAACACAAGGACAAATATTTATGTGTTTTTCACGATGTTGACATGGCTATGGTTAAAAATCACAAGAGGAAATTAGCCAAGTTAGAGAGAGATGAAAAAGTGTATCATGATGGTTATGTTAATTATATGTTTTTACCTAAAAACAAAAACTAACGTTTTGACCATAGGGGAGTTATCTATACCAATGGTGTTGATAATAGAAATAATAGTGACAGTGGTAACACATATGAAGATGCCCCTTTAGGGAGACCTCCCCCAAGATAATCTCTGAGAATCCAGAATTTGTAGGTACAGCCCTCTTATGCCCAAGTAACCCATAGGTGGGGCTCCAACAATTACAACAGAGGACAGGGGAACAGAAGGACAGCTGCTTAAGGGTAAACATTTTTGATGAAGGTGAGATTTTGGCTGACATAAATACAGATGAAATTGAAAATTCTAAAAAATTTAAATTAATGAGGGGTGTATTTATACACACAAAGGTTTTCATAGTTTTAATTACACCAGTATTTCCTTAGAAGTGACACACTTTAAACTTTTTGAGAAAGGGTTCACTTTTGTTCCTGCAAAAAAGGGGAAGTTCAGTGAGACCATACTGGATATCAAGATATTTATGAGGAATCTAAACTTGAAAGAACTGTTTTCTGAAGTACCTACTATATTGTCTTGTAATAAGTTACACTAGAAGAGCATTATTAATCCCCCTACTCCACCCAGTTATTAATAATTTTGGTACCCTTGTCGAGAATGAAGTTAAAACATTATTTAATACCAAAAGATGGTACAAAGGGAATTTATCAGAAGAGGAAAGGGACTTGTTGGAGATGTTGGTTAACAACAAGGAAATAAGGATCATGAAGCTTGACAAGGCGGGTGGAGTGGTATTAATGGAGCAATTGAAATGGCCTATAGACAGATCGACTGGGTATTGGAAGACAAATTATTTCAAGGAGCTATTGATCAGCAATTATATAGTTTTCTTAGTGTCAACAAATCTGTTACACCAACGATATTTGGGATTCACAAGACCCACAAGGATGTCAATAATCCCCCACTTAGGCCTATAGTTGCATCGGATGGATCTAAGACTCAGCCATTGGCCATGTATGTGGATTCCAAACTGAAATCCTTCTTTGGTCTGTGTGACCACATTTTGATTGATTCCTGGGACTTTTTGTCCAAAATCAGTAAAATAGTATACAATGACAATTTAATCTTTGTCACAATTGATTTCAAAGATTTATTTTCTGTTATACCCCAAAATCTTGGATTACTTTGGTTTGACTAAATGCTTATAGAATCGGGTCTCTTGTCAGCTATGGACCTTAGACTGGTCATGGAGAATATGGAAATTATATTAAGAAATATTTTTTTCAGGGGGAGTATTATAGACAAGTTGAGGGAGTGGCAATGGGGGCTTCATGTGCCCCTGTGTATGCAAACATTATTATGTTGTACTGGGAAAAGCAGAATGTTTTCATTTCAAAATATTATCAATACATTAAGGGATAATTTTGTTTTTTAAATGACTTACTATTATTATGGCAAGGACCACTGGAAGTTATCTCACAGTTTATGGATTATATTGGGCCAACAACTGAATTTTTGGTATTTACCCATCAGATGGGTTTGATATGTATTGAATACTTAGATGTTAAGATTAGCAATGACCCTTATAAACAAAGAATGGTGTCTAGGGTCTTTAAGATTAGCAATGACCCTTATAAACAAAGAATGGTGTCTAGGGTCTTTGGGAAAAAAACATTTTTCAAACACATATTTGCATTATAGCAGTAACCACCCACACTATTAGAAGATGAGCATTGTCAAAGGACAGATGGTCCGTGGAGCCTGAATGACATCCTTGAGAGAGGACTTGTTGGAAGAGCTTGAATTTATTGAAAAGTTATTTATAGCTAGGGAATATCCCCAAGATCTTATTGCTCCCATTAAAAGTGAAATAATTTCAGGTTGGGGCACAAAATATGTTCCTTTGTTAAACAATGAAAATAATGAAACAAATAGAATGTTATGAAGGAGAATCACTATTTTGTTGTGAGATACAATCAGGACACGAATAAAATAAGATGGATTATTCTTAAATATTGGAATTTTTTCAAAATTATGCCTAACAGTCCCAAGGTGTCTAACACCCTCCTTAAATTTAGTTATAAGAGGGGGCAAATTTGAAAAATGTGTTTGAACGTGGTTCTGACCAGAATAGACGGGGCCAGGAAAGGGCTAGGTACTTTTGCTTGTGGACACTGTTCTCAATGTGCCTCTGTGTCCAGTAATAGTGAACTATGTATACCTAGTCTTAATAATAATGAAAGAATGTTAGCTAGGGGATATTTCAACTCCTACTCAAAAGGAGTGATTTACTTAGCTTATTGTATTCATTGTTATGCATACCATATAGGGAAAACTGAAAGATGTTTGAAGCATAGAATTTATGAACATGTTTATGACATCAACTAGAAAATGGAGACAAATGCATTATTTAGACATGCTATGGTATGCAATCAAGCTGAATTTAAATCTTGGGTGATTGAACAAGTAATGCCCTCTGAACGGGATGGTAATTGGGAAACTAAGTTGGAATATCATGAATTAATATGGCAACTACAAATGGATGCATGTACTAGTCCTGGTTTAAATGACCATTTATCTATTATATTAGCTTTAAAAATGAGAGCCTTGGTATAGAGGAATAACATTACAAAAAATATACACAAAATAATCTTAGTGATTATACATATAATTTCAACATACAAATAATTAACAGATTTTTTTGGGAAAATACAAAAATAATATGTGTCAAATATAAAGGTGTTATATGTTATGAGTTTTGTATACATATGTTTTAATTTGTGAGTAAGTGCAATATATGTATTTTTGGGAAGTGTATGACGTGAATTAAATCTTTCTTTATATGATACGTTTTGATAGCCATCTATCTGTCTGGTAAAGGTTTTCTGAATCCATTCCAACTTATTCAGTTAAAAATATTTAATGCACATAAAGGCCCATGTACTTAATAATAGGTTTTAGATTTGTTAAATAGATCTTTAATAACATGTGACTATCTCTGCTTGAAAAACATTGAAGGCCATAAAATTTCATAATAATCTTTGGCACATTAACATCAAAGGTACAATTTGTATCTACCATGATACCTAGATCTTTCATTACCTCAGAAGAAACATAAATCATTTTCCAGGACATAAGTATATTAATTATTATACCAGAAATGTAAAATGGTACATTTACCATTGTTAAATCTCATACCTTTGGTTGATATCCATTCATATACGTAATCCAAGTAAGACTGCAACAGATACCAATCACTAGTATTGGTTACTGGCTGTCCTATCTTAATATTGTTGATGAACTTAATTATACAGAGTTAGATTTTGGACATTCTGACATCAGTAAACCAAATAATAATCATCCCGAGACTGAAACTCGAGGCACTCCCCTGGCTATCAGTCTATGCTTTGAGTAGGAATTTTTAATTTGCACTTGGTAGGTTCTACCCAGTAGCCATTTAGATAGCTATTTAGCTACATAGTCAGAGTTATCAGCTCTCACTAAAGTCCGTATAACTGTTTCATGGGAGATGGAGTCAAAAGCATTAGCCAGTTCCAAAAACACATCAGTGGCTAGTGATTTATCTACAATCTGCTAATAAAAACTTATCAAATTAGAGACACATGAGCTTCCTGAAAGGAATCCATGTTGATATATATCAGAGCTATTGTCTGGAACTTGCTTACAGGAAAGCCATAGTGTTCTCTCTGCATTTTCCCAATATGCAAGTCAGACTAAATGAAGTTTGGCAACAAACTAAGTTGTCCCGGGACATCTTCATGGGGGGAGGGGTTAGGTTAATATTAAGGGGAGTTAAGTGAGTTGGGGAGGTGAAAGGGTTGAGTGGAGGCAGGGATGGTTGGGAGGAAATGAGATAATGATGGGGAGGGGCTTAAGGGGTTTAGTCTAGTGTAGTTGGGTTAAGCAGTCACATTTTGGCATGAACTTGCTAAGGCAAGCAGAACATCCAAGACGACCTGTAGGTATTGAACTTGGCAGGTAGGCCTGGGTCAGTAGTGGTGGCAGTGAGGAGATATGTTAATTAAGTATGTAGGGTTTGTAATTAGGTATGTATTCCTGCCCAACTGTTTCATGCAAAAATGCCCAACTGTTTCATGCAAAAAAAAAAAAGGTAACTGCTGCAGTTGAGGGCAGGATGGAGTATTTTGGTTGAGTGCGGGTGGGTGGTGCAGTGTTTCTTTAGTCCTGGTTTCAAGTTGTTCGATGGATATTTTACATGTATGGTTGGGATGTGTGACCTTCTGGTGCTGGCGCTTGCTCGGGGGAGGGGGTTGTTGGGATTAAACGCTGGTTATACCACTCAACTGTAGCCTTCATAGCTATCAGAATGCCCGGATATTTGGCTGGTAGGCTGAGAGGGTGGTCTAAGTGGTGGGCTGGTAGACCTAAGTGTTTGCTGGAAGTGCACCTATGCTAGTTTTTCCCCTGCCCCTTTCCGATGGGTGTGGAAGTAAGCGAGTGTTTTGTTGCTATGGTGTTTGGCTTTGTCCGTGATTCATGGCTTGGAGGTGCGCTGTGGGTTTTTGGGTTGCAGCTGTTGTCTGGGTTTTCATTTGTGATTGTGTGCTGCCTTTGGATGGTTGCTTGGGCGATCTCCAGTTGAGCGGTGCATTTGATTGTTTCGAACCACAAGGCATTACCCTGTGGTGGTGTTTGTCGGGGCTGGCAATTTTCGTGGGCTTGTGGAGTTATCAGTGGTGTCTGCCTGGTGGGTTGCAGCCATGCATGCGACTGTAGCATCGGCAGCTAATCTATAAAAAAAAAAAAAAAAAAAAAAAAGTAGTGAAGTAAATGTTGAGGGAGGGTGTTGCGGGCCAGTTATGGGGTTGGGCTTTGTGATGTGTTTGGCCTGCATTGTCAGGCAGGATGTTCATGGACATCAGTGCATTTTCTTGATGACTGCTTTGGTTGGTGTCGTTGGTAGTTCACAGTTGTGGGCTTTTTTTTGGTGGCTGTTTTTGGTTGGTTTCGAAGTTGGTTTGCCGTTTCGTGGGCCTTCCTCATGTCGGCCAAGTTATGTTCATTGGGGAGTATGGTCTGTGCCTTGCTTTTGCTTTTGACTATTTTGGGGAGTGAGGGTCTGTGTCGGTGGGTGAGGTTGTTGGCATAGTTGGGGGCTCCATTGAAAGATCTGTTGGATTTTTTGGGAATGTTGCTTTGGCTTTGATTGGGTTTCATGTTAAAGATGCCACAGAGTGTATTCCACTTATTTCAGAGCTTCAGAGTTCATTGGCGTGTCAGTTCATTGGATGGCATACATCGGTGTACAGGTATGCCACACTGCGGTGGATCGGCAGACATTTGGTGTGGGAGGGATTTTCTGAGAAATGCACATTGGGGTACAGTGAAATTTTTGGAGCATTGGTGGATTGGACTCTCTTGGAATGAGTTTTGTGATAAAGACATGGTCTGCAGCTAGCGGGTCCTGCTGTGGTGTGTTCCATTTGTCTCAAATGTTGTAGCCTCATGGGGGGGTGTATTAGGGGGAAAAGAAAAACATGCGTATTTGTGAGGTGGCTGTTAATCATTTTATTGAGGGGATGGTCGAGTGCTGCTGTTTTCTGGATGGTGATTTGATGGGAAACTAAGGAAATGTGTAATGCATGTCTTGGCTATCTTGGCAGCACCAACATTGGGGCTGAGTTTTGTCTAGGGGTGAGCTTTTGAGAGGTGTTTGGTAGGGTGTCCAAGTGACAGGTTGTTGGATGGAGCTGTGCAGGCCTCACTTTATTGCAAGCTTTTCTTGGATGATTGTTTTCCAGCAGGTTGTCTCTGCCCACGAAGAATGCCTAGTTGGTTCATTGGTTGCATTGCTTTATGGTTCCCACGAGTTTTTTCGCAGGCTGTGAGGCATGTGTATCTGCCTAGATACCACACGGACTATTTGTTAATGTCCTGTTAAGTGATACAGGCAGACAGTACTGTTTGCCTTGAATGGTCAGCCTGTATTACCTGCCCATACAAATGCTCTTAATTTTAAGAGAATTTTATACAACGGCATAAGGATGTCCTTTTGATCCAGCCTTTTCTGATAATGTATTTAAATGTGCAGAAATTCCCCCCACAAAAAAAAAAAAAAGTCTTGGCTACAGTGCTGACTATTTCTGTTTTTTGAATGCAAGTGTGACAAACAGCCGAAGGAAGGGACTCGTACCTTTTCAACTGTACAGGTTTTCACAGAAAGGCCAGATCTTGCTGTAGATGTTTGTTTTATTCCTAGTAAAGCCTGCGGTTTTCTGGCAGTCATGAAGGTCTGAAGCATTCAGGATGCAATAATGACATATATTTTGAGTTTCAGACTTCATGTCCTCCATAAAATGCATGCTAACACAAATCCTGTTTTAGCACCATTCTAAGTTTATAACAGTAACATTTAAAAGTTGTCCATACTTTGGCCTTTGTCTCTGCATTATTTTAGGCTTCATCTGAATTTCTTGTATTAAGAGGTTGAAAGGTATGGCAGGGATGATTAACAGAGCATTTTGGAACTAGTTGGAATTTCATTTGGGGAAGATATGCATAATGTTGGGATGGCTATTTGGCTGTTTTGATCAGTTAGTATCCTGTGTATGTATTGCATTTTGAAGGTTTCTGACTCTGCATTACAAGAATAAGTGATATGGTGATTCAGTATGCAGCTCAAGTGTTCAGGTAAGGGTCAGCTAGCAGGTATTTGTGCTATTGCTAGAATGGCTGGGGGCTGACATCGGCAATATTTCAATCATACCTCGTGCAGGTGCACAGTGCTCTGATTGGTAGCTACAGGAGCATTAGACAGCCTTATAACTGAGTTCTGACTGTGGTAAGTCACTTGGGGTTTGATTTGGGGTGACTAACTCAGGCAATAATTGCGAAGGTTGTAAAATTTTGAAACTTCAGAAGAATTGAGCGACTGGGCTCTTTATTATGGGAAGAGTTTCATGGTGAAGCAATGACATAGTGTTAACTTTTGAAGGTTGGCGGGTAAAGGTTTTTTTTTTTTTTTAAAAAACAAATGCTCTGGCCGTCAATTTTAACATTTTGTTAGGCTGGCAGGAAGGGTTTTAAAACCAAATGCTCTTGGCTGGGCACTTGTTGTGCACAACAGTTTTATGGTTAATGCTTTTTGGTGGAGAGATGTTTTCAGAAAAATTTGAGATTGGCTTGGATGCCCCTATGCATGTGGGGGATGGGGGAGGAGAATAGAATATGGATGCTGCGGTTGACCTGTAACGGACTTTGTTCGGCTATTTGATGCCTGCTTGGTTGGAGTCTGAGGGTGAGAAATGTGAACTTGGTGGGTTGAGTGGTTGGCTTGGTGGAGGGGACCCTGGTTTCCTTGCCGGTGGTGGAGCGTTGGCCAGGATGCCTCCAGTTTAGTCTCTTGGCAATGTTTCTGTGGCTCGATGTTGCATTGCAGAGGTGTGGTGTCTGTTTAAAATGGTGTAAAGTGACTAACATTCATACATTTCAGCTCAGAAGCCCTCCTAAGCCCTGCTGAGAAATAATAATGTGCCAAGACATAACATTGATAAAAAAGCATGTGATAGGGGACTTTGCATTGGTGGTTTGGTTATTCAGTGTTGGGTTGGTTGGCTGGGTTATTTTCAGGGACTGATCGGTAATTAGGAATAACAGTGGCTTTCGCACATGGGTGTACCGTTAGGGCATACCTCTCGGCTGTTACTGGAACTGTTACACCTCATGTTGCTGGGCAGATATTTTATCGGGCATGAAGGATTGGGTTTGAATTTAAGACTGGGAGGTGGCAAGGTATAACAGGTAAGGGGTATGCTGATTGCTGTATAGTTATATTAATACTTCATTTGTTATTTGTAAATGAGGAAATGTTGATTCAATTTAACATTCAGTTGCAGTGTGTATATTTGTCGTGGTTTCGTGGTAAAATCAAATCTATGGTGTGTAAGGTCCTGGGTTCCACTTTAGCAGAGGCTGTTTATTTAGAAATTAATGACAGACATTTGAACTTAGTACTTCATACCCTTCAAAATTCAGGTTAATGGATAGTCTGTTAGTCTAGCAACTTAAACATGGCCCCTATATTTTGGGCCCTGCTTTATCATAGATGTGGGTGCTAGTGGTACATTCCATCTCGGGTTGGCAGGATAGGTTTTCTTGAAGATATCTTGGAATGTGTATTATGTATTTTGGATGACTTACATGTCTTTTCTTTCTTGCAGAAGGGGTCTTGGAATGGTGTGGCTGTAATTTGGAAAAGGTGGGGATAAGATGAAGCCTTCTCTTACATATTAGAGGATGTACTTTTGTAGTGTCCATTGTAGATGATGGTGTGATGATTTCCAGTGGTGAGATACAGAGAGTTCCCAGATGATCATGCTTTGGTGTCGAATAAGCGGTGGGGTCATTGGACAACACTGAGGTGGCAGATGGGATGTGCAGAGTGGATTTTTACTTGATGGGCTGAAGGAACGTGGACTCAACAGGCAAGATTGAAGGCTGAGGAATGTGGCAGCTGTTGGAGGAGTATGAAAGGAGGTCAGTTTTCCAGCAATGTAGTCACAAGGTAATGTCTTGTTAGCTTGAAATTGTTGGGGAGTATCAGAATTGAATTTCACATTGTATTGTTAGCTGCAGACTTCCTTGCTAGGGGTTGGGTAGCGTTGGTGGTTGGAGTTGAGTATTCTTGCTCCAGTGGCAGGTGATGCTTTGGTAAGCATTAGGTGATTGCCAGGGGCTGGTAAAGTCCAGGTAATTATTGCACACCAAATGATGTTTGGCTTGACCCTTCCCTTTATGGGAAGTGGATTAAACAATTTTGGGCAGAAGGGAGGGGGAACAGCCTAGTCAGGCTGGTTGTCAGAGAATAGGGATAGGCTTGCCCTCTTCTGTTCCCCTTCTGATGTCTGGATGTTCATTTCAAGGATCTGGGAAAGGAAATGAGTAGTTGGAGGAAGCTTGCTAAATAGATAAGCAAGCTGAGGTAAGGATGGCGCTTATTTGGTGGATGGTAATTTAATGGATGGTGTATGAAGTGAGTTGGGATGCTGCTTCATAAGTAAAGTAAGTAAGTAGAGGTATGGATGCTGCTTACTGGGGCAGGGTGAGTAGGTACGCTGCCCTGATTAACATTACAAGGATGTTGTGCTGCATTTAGAATTAATTATATCATGAATAGTTGTAATTAATAAAGTTGGTGATCAAAGCTGTTATGGAAATTTAATAAAGGTAGTCAAATGTCATTTGGTGTGATGTGTATTATTGAAGGGGATCAGGACAATAGGTTGATAGTCTTCTACCATTAAACTGGTTTAATTTAAAAAATGGAAAATATTATAGCTTCCTTTAGCAGTTCAGGAACAAATGCTTCCTTGAATGATTTTTGGAACAAATATGTCGAACATGGCATCAACTTTTCAGGTATTTTTTTTTAAATATCCATTAAGACCATTAGGTTTCACTGCTGAATACTTTTTATTTATTTTAGATAAGAGTTGCTCTACCATTTCATTCATTCATATTGCAACAATTTCCTCTAATTAGTATAGTTAAACCATTCCAAAGATCTCTTGAGAATACTTACTAAACAAACCATCTGCAAACAAATTCACTAATATCTTTGAGTCAGTCATTGCTTGAGACCTATCTTTTCATGCTGTACTGGAAGGGTTGTATGGACTATAGTGATCCTAATGATAAAATACACATTTGTTATTATCATTCAGATCAGCTGTTAAATTTACTTCATAATTAGATCTTATTATTTTAATAGTTATGAGGTGCATTTGTCTGAATTTGTTGCAATTGTTCCTATTAAAACTAAAGATGAATTTTTATATCTTCTCAACAAACTTATCTTTTTCATAGTACTGATCACTTCAAACTCGACTGGGGATGTCTATCACCATTACAGGATATTTTCACTCCAACCGATACATGATAGGGTATCAAATTATTAACAAAATTGTAAAAGCCATCCCAGTTGGTCACTTTTATCTTTATTTTCAAAACTAGTATACCAGTGCCAAGTTTCAAAAGCCTCCATAATCGAATGTTTCAATAGTCTCCATAATTGACTCAAAGTCAGGCTAATAACATTTTTCACTGTTTCATAATACTTAACCACTTTGGATATGTGAAAACAGTCTTAAAGTTTACACTTAAATGGCTAGAGCTTCCCAACTCAGGACCTGTATTATAATCATCTAGATCAAATCTCTTAGAGATCCAAACAGCATCCAGTGAATTGGTTCCTCTAGTTGTTCATTCACTATTTAAGTGCAACCATTTGTCATACTTTTAGTTTAATGCATTTGATGACGTAGCAGAAGCTGCCCAGTCTACATTAGGAGAATTTAGGTTCCCAACAATTAAATCCGTATTATCCAGAAAACTAGTCCTAATAAGAATTAAAAGTTTGTCATCCATCTCATTTGAAACACTAAGAGACCAGTATCACTGTATCCATTTTAATTCCACTGACATCAATAATCACTATGTATTATTCTCAATCAATGAGTAATAATTATTCTTATTTATCCCCAACCAAATTAGCTATGTTTAACCCTACTATTTCACCAGCATGTTCAGCCTGTTCTAAAGCAGTAGCAGCCTGGTTACATATTTTTGTTTTTTTATTTTATTTGAAATATTTATGGACTACTGTAACATTATTTATTTATTTTATTTTTATTATTTATTTATTTATTTATCATTTGTTGACCGGGAAAGTCTGACTAGGTTCCACAGAGCCTGTTTTCAGCGGAGGCCCGGGGAGAAATGCTCCAGAATTAGAATTAGATAAGGCTGAATATAGTTATATTACACTGACCTGACAATTAATTCTGTATATTTCTTAAGGAAGAAATAAACCACCAAGACCTTAAAATATTAATTTCACTGTTTATTTTATATAATAATATATTGTGAATAACTGAGTTCATAGGGAATGCATGATTTGGGGAAAACTTCAAAGATATGCTTTTACATATCTAAACAATTCAAACTTACAAATAATAATGTAAAGGGGAAAGCTATTTATTTAGAGAAAAGGCATTTTGCATTTTGCTAAATGAGGTTAGATTATTATCTTGTTCTTTGTAGAAATTTGCAAAATAGGACAATTTTGGAATCTATTCAATTAGTTTTGGAAAAGTCGGGCTTCTTACCCATTTAAAGTTTGAGAATAGGTTGAGATTGTTTCGGCCCCAAGACCTCTAATCATTCGCTTTACCAGATAAAACTGCGTCTGCCGAGCGCCAGCTATCCTGAGGGAAACTTCGGAGGGAACCAGCTCCACTGACATCAATAATCACTATGACATGTTCAGAGGCCATATAATTAATTTTTTTACAGAATCATACTTACTAATTACATAGTTAGATACCCCATCTCCTCTCCTATCAGTTCTAAAATTATGATGACCAGGGAAAATCAGTATTACTATTAGCTTATTATTGCAAATGAGCCAACTTTCTGTAATCAATAACACATCAGTCCTATTATGAGCATGTATATAACTGCAAAATTCCTAAATTTCTGACTGAACTGATCTTTAGATTTAAAATCAATGAATAATAAACTGAATGTTGATAAAGATGAGACACATTTTAGATATTAATATTCAATATTGAAGAAAATGATTCAATTAGCTTTTTCCCTTTACATTATTATTTGTAAGTTTGAATTGTTTAGATATGTAAAAGCATATCTTTGAAGTTTTCCCCAAATCATGCATTCTCTATGAACTCAGTTATTCACAATATATTATTATATAAAATAAACAGGGAAATTAATATTTTAAGGTCTTGGTGGTTTATTTCTTCCTTAAGAAATATACAGAATTAATTGTCAGGTCAGTGTAATATAACTATATTCAGCCTTATCTAATTCTAATGTTACAGTAGTCCATAAATATTTCAAATAAAATAAAAAAATATATATATGTAACCAGGCTGCTACTGCTTTAGAACAGGCTGAACATGCTGGTGAAATAGTAGGGTTAAACATAGCTAATTTGGTTGGGGATAAATAAGAATAATTATTACTCATTGATTGAGAATAATACAATGATTTAAAAATAATGAATTTGTTATTTAGAGAAAATGCATTTTGCATTTTGCTAAATGAGGTTAGATTATTATCTTGTTCTTTGTAGAAATTTGCAAAATAGGACTATTTTGGAATCTATTCAATTAGTTTTGAAAATAAATTTGTCTTGACCAGATAAAAAATGCTCTGTTTTAAGAACATGCTATTATATCTTAAGGAAGGCTTAATTACATAATCTTTCAATAAAAAACAATTTATTTGTCTTAAAATTGCTATATAACCTTTCAATAACTATAGATTGTGTTTTAAGGAGTCAAGTGCGATTGGTTTATTTTCTAATACATTCTATAAAGTTGTATTTTTAATAAAGGGTAATCTTTTAACTCTAACATTGTTATTAAGTTTATTATTTGGATTAAGATTAATTATCTGAAGACGTAAATATAGATTTTTCTAATCCCATGTTTTTAATTAAATTCTAAAAGGTAGAGATTAACTCTGTTAAAATTGTATTTATTTTTAGGTTTTTAAGTTTTCTGCAGGGCAAAAAAGATAACCAAATGTATTATACTTACAATGAGTTACCAGATATTTGTGCCATATTTCACCTAACCCATCATTCAAAATGTTTTCTATTTTTCTAAAATTAATTATTTTAAAATGATTTTAAATAATTGACTTGATTTGCAATGTTATGATAGAGTGAAAATCCAAATCTCCCCAACTTTTAGGTGCTGTTAATTTATAATAACTTATCCTTACTGATTTGAGAAACCATATATATTTACTTAATCTTGCTATACAGTTTTGGAACATATACAATGGGCCTGCTTCCAGAAGACTTGCTCTGAGTATAAATGGCCAGTTACCCTGATAGCATGTCTTTTGGACATTTGACCCTGGTGTAAGCCTGTATATAGATAGTCCTTACACCAAAGTTAGTCACACACACACTGAGAGCAAGCCTTTTGTAATCAGGACAGATTTACACAGACAGAAACTCTTTTAGATTCTGGACCAGTGAAATTCACTGACATGATATTGACAAGAATAAAGAAAAATATGTGGAAAATATTTATTTTAATTATGGCCACCTTTGAGGAAAATGAAAAGCTCATGAACTCCCATCTTGAAATGTTTTATGGCATATTTTGCTAGGACTTGATCACCTTTTATTGTCATCTTTGAATGACCACTACCACCACTCGAACCACCAGAATAGTCAATACCACACCAAGTTATATCAGTGAAAAAAATATTCAAACTTTGTACAAATTCTTTAATGCACCAGAAAAAAGACCAATACAGTTTCCTCTAGCAGCTTGGCCATTATGAGCCTTTACAGAGTACATTGTAAAGACTCATAGTGGCTGAGGTGCTAGAGGATACTGCATTGGTCTTTTTTTCTGGTACTTTAAAGAATTTGCACGAAGTTTGAACATTTTTTCATTGGTATAGCTTGGTGTGGTATTGACAACTTTTATTGTAAGTGTATCTAATTATCTTGCAAGAATTTGTTTCTTAAATACTTCAAGGAAGAGGTTATTTTGATTTCATTTAATAGTGAAGTGGTAATATACTGATATTTTGGTGCAATTGGGAAAAATACTAGTTTTACTTAAATTGAGTTTATAGTTAGAGACTGAGGAGAATACCACTATAACATATCACTTTATGTAGGTCATAATTAAAGTTAAATAAATAATTAGATCATTTGCATAAACAGCTAAATGTAAATGGGTATTAAAAGTCTTGGGAAATGTGATGTAATAGTTTGCATAAGATATAAAAAAAAGATGTAGGGGCAGGGGGCAGAGGGCATCCTTGTTTAACTATCAAGAAATTGGAATAGGTTTCAAAGTTAGTTTATTTATAAAATATTGCATAGAATGTTTTACTATAATATTGCTATAACATTTAGGAAAACTAAATTTTATTAAAAATGATAAAAAATAACATTGACTTGACCAAAAATTTCTGAAGCTTCTACAGACAAAACAAAGATGATATTATTATATGTATTGTTGAATGCTTGAAGTCTATTTAATGTGAGGGTGTGGTATGTACTTTGTCAGGATTTGACAAATCCCAACTGATAAGGAGATGCAATATTTAGGATTATTTTCATTAATCTATTTACCATAGTAAGAAGCTTAACATCTTGACTTATTTTTGATATTGATCTGTAATTATTGGGATCTGTAGAGTTAGCATTAGGTTTTAAAATTAAATAGTTTTGCATCTTTGTAAATATTAATCAGAAATGCATTTCTGTATGATAACAAGAAATATAGCTTTTAATATTTTGACTAAAATAAGAGAAAATTATTTGTAAAATTTGGCAGAAAATACATTTGAATATGGTGGTTTACCCATGTTTTACCTTGATTATAAGTGTTAATTTTTTATTCAGATATTTCTTGCTTTGAGATTAGTTTACAATCTTCCTTCATGATAATAAAATTAATACATTGTAAAAAATGTTGACATATTCTTTAGCATTATTATCATAATCATTACAAATATTAGCATACTGTTGTTTAAACTGATTGATAAGCTGCTCATCAGAAGTATATAAATCATGTCTATCTCTTAAATGATATATTGTAGATGAGAGGGTCTGATCTATAATAGTATGGGGGAGCAAATTAGATGGCTATTGGGTCCATTCTCAGCAATGAGCTAAACTTCTAGTTTCAAAGGATGAGAGATGTGAAATATATAACAACATTAATTCTTTTCAAGTGAAGCTATCTATTTTTATATTTGTTCCTTACAACTTTTAATGAGTTTGTTACAAATGTTGCAAAAGTGCTTTTAATTTAACCTCTTTTTATTTTCTAACTTCTTAAATTAAGAGGCTTTACATAACAAAATACCTCTAATTTGTACTTTAATGGCTGACCCATGTATACTAGATTTTATGTCTGCATTCTGCAGTGCAACTACAATACTCATTTAATATCTCACTTAATTCAATTCAGTTAGAACTTCATTTTTTGAAAGATTTAGATTGAGAGTCCAATTAATTGTCTAAGGATTTCTGGACTAAGCATCCCATTTTAGAGTTACTGAGACTTTTGAATCATCTGAGGAAGCTCTAGGCTTGATATCAAATGCAATAAATGCTTTTAAAATGTTACTGTGACCATAATTTGAAAAATAATAAAACTTGTCTTTTAAAGGGTCTTTAGAATATCAGTTGTTTTTTTATAAATTCAGCAAACAGACAAGGAAGGACCACCACAGAAAGTATGTTGAATAAAAATGATAATTTAATAGAACAACAGATGAGCGCTTTCATTGGAAACCATGCTTCTTCAGATCTAAATTACATAATGAAACCCACAGCTTAAATAGTATATTCAAATAATTAATTGATTTAAACAATCAAATAACAGTCACATATATAAATCAATTAAAAAAACTTAAAACACATCACTATAGTAACTAATATTTGACTAATCAATTAAATTAAAATTAAACTATTCTTTTAAAACCATTTAGCAGCCTACTTTTAAATTATTAAGATGTTTTACGCTATCTTAAGAACAAGCACAAATGCCAAACTTCATTCATTTAAATGGTTTTAATACTGACAAAAGAATTTAAACCAGGAAAAATGTGCTCGCAACTTAAAGATCCAGCCACTTTCTTGCATTCCAGGTAGTTAATGGTATTACCCCCTTAAACACCAATTGTAATACTTTAAAGCATATTGGCATTTTTAATGTCATACAAATGGTTATAAATTCTATCTCTGAGCCTCCTAGAAGTTTTTCCCACATAGAAACAGCTGCAACATGTGCAGGTAGCCAAGTATATAAGGTTACTATTGTTACAAGTGGCATAGAATTTTGGCAAAAATTCAAAATTCAAAGTGGGATGACTGAAAACTTTAACATTATCTATTGCTTTACACATGTTGCATGAGCTACATGGAAACATACCAAAATTCATAGACATTTGTCCTTACATAAAATGTGTTTTAAATTAAAACAATTTTTGTAGACAAAACTGGGTTTCCTTCCTATTAGTTATTCTGTAGAGTAATCAACAGTTAATATATGCCAGTTTCGTTTTATAATATTTGTAACAATTTCATTGTCATTGATGTACTTCAAAATGACAATAAGTTTCTTGTTAGGGGAATAAGTATTTCTACCTAAGACAACATGCTTTGTTGCACTTAAGTCATTCATTAATAAACATAATTTTTAAAAACATGTTCTCTAGCATTTTCTGTTGCACTATCTGTATAACCTGTATCTTTAAACAACTTCTTTAAAACTACAATTTCATCATTTAACACATCTTGTTCTTTAGAAATTCTTTTTACTCTATGGAATTGTCCTTTCACTATATTCAAAAATATGGATCTGGGATGCATGCTGTTAAAATGTATTAACCCATTCCTCCAGCATGGTTTTCGGAACAGTCTAATACTGAGAAACTCTATACTGTTCTTTAGTATAGAAACATCAAGAAAAATCTATCTTGTACATGTTATGTATAGACGTAAATTTTAAGAATTCTGGATTCAAGATAATTTACAAATTCATATAATAAGGAGACGTCTCCCTTCCAAAGGAAGAAGACATCATCCACAAAATGTCTGTATAGAATAATGTGTGGAAAATAAACACAATTAAAAACATGTGAAGTTTCCCAAAAATACATTACCAAATTTGCATAAGAATATGCACATGGGGTGCCCATGGTGACACCCCAGTGCTGCAGATAAAGATTGCTTTCAAACGTAAAGACATTATTAGTAAGAACCATCTCAAGAAGGGTACATAATAAAAATACCTCATCATTATTTATATTGGTTTGACTATGTAAAACATGCCTAATAGCATCTGTTCCATAATCATTTGGTATGGAAGTGAATAAATTCTTAACATCTAAAGTGACTAGAACAACTTCGCTATCCATACATTCATTATTATACTGTTCGATGTCATTTAACAGTTGTGTAGTGTCCCTTAAAATTGTGGGTATCTGCTTAACCACAGGACCAAGTTTCTGTTCAATATATAAAGACATGGTTTCTGTTAACCATCCACCACCCGCAACAATAGGTCTCATGGAAGGTGGTAATATCAACTTGTGTAGTTTGGGGAGCCCTTTTATAGTTGGAATCAGAGGGTATTCTATATGCAAAAATTCATAAAGGTCACGATCAATTAATCTACACATTAATAAGTCATAGAGACTATCATTTACATTACTGTAAATCTTCAGTAAATCACAGTTATCTATGGCGACATAAGTTTCAGTATCAGCTAATAATGTGAGCATATCTTTTATATAGTCGGCTATATTCATAATGGCGATTCCCCCTCCCTTATCTACAGGTCTAACAGTTATGCTTGAATTCATCCTAAGAGACCATAGTGCTTCAATTTCTGAACAAGTCAAATTGAAATTGTGCACATGTTTTTACCATACAGAAACTCATATGCATCCTTTTCACAAGCTTTCACAAAGCAATCAACATGAGAAGGTAATGTTGGAACATAAGAACTTTTAGATCTAAATTTATCAGAAGAATTACTCATGTTTTGACACTGTCCCTTATTAAACATAAGTTTCAAACTGAGATTGCGTCTATACATTCTAAGGTCAGTTAACAAATCACTAATTTCTGTCCTGGTCGATGGAATAAAGGAAAGACCTTTATTCAACAAAGATAGTTCAGAGGAAGATAATACATGTTCTGATAGATTAAACACCAGGTCCTTTACCTTTTGATTCTCCTGTTGGCTTTGCTGTCATTTTATTCTAAATATTTTCTCTTTTGTCGACCCCGAATGTTGGATCTCATTTGTGACTTCGGGTATGACTTCATGGGTAATGGTAAAAAATGTTCAGCATTAAATGGTGGCAATACTTTCGGTCTTGCTCCAGTTCCTAGGTTCAAAAATGCTTGTTGATTGGGAAGAGGCATTACACCTTGCGATGTAACAGGAAGTGAAACAGCAGAACTAGCTACTGTATTATTAGATGCAGGTGGTTGTTCTACTAATGCATCGTGAAAAGATAAATGCTCCGATTCATGTTGTGTAGACACTGTTGTTATATTAGTAGAGTTAGACTTATGTTCAGTTCTCTCAGTAGTATTTTGCAAAACATTAGAACGAAAGTTATTTCTGAGCCAAACAAAAACCTTTCCACTACTAAAATCTTTAAAGTCTCTTTGAAGTTTCCTTTGTTTGGTCTGTTGCAGTTTTTTTACTGTAAAGTGAAATGTACATATAGATATTAGGTAACAGTTTATCAAATAAGCCACCATTAAAACGGGTCGTGATATATTTTTGTATGTTTTCAACTTTCTTAATGAGCTCTTCTTCGATCTTTTGAAAGTATTCTATTAGCAATTTCATGTATTTTTCACTCAGCTCTATATTTAACTGTTGCCAATGTTTTAAGAGCTCTGGGTGAGAGTCCCCATACATAGGCATACATAAGACCCTCCTTCATTTTGGGATAACATGAAAGTGCAAACTTGCCTCTAGATGTTTGCGTTGCCAAGTTAGGCGTTTTAATTTATACAGATCATTTTCAAGATCTTTAGACAAGTTATTAAACTCATTAAGATTATTAACAGCACCTGTATTAGTTGATGTAGATACATTTTCAAAGTTCAGGTTTAATAACGGATTTTCATGCTGCATAAGAATATCCTTCCATCTCAATTGTGAACTATCCAAGGTAGAGTACTGATCTCCCTCCACTGGGGCTAATTTAGCCATGTGGCAGCAAAGATACCAAAAAAGAAAAAGACTGAAAAACCAATTTATCCCGCTGCCCAAAGGTCCAAATCCAAGATAAACGCAACAATATCAGCAAACAGACAAGGAATTATAACTTGGTCTGATAAATTATATTCAGCACTTATTTCTATAATAGCTAACAAAATAGTTCTATCATATGTTCTAAATTTGTTTGTAGAATTGCTGTAAGGATTTAATATTGTATTCCAGTCCCTCCTGTAATTTTATATGTATACATAGACACACACACACACACACACATATATGTGTGTGTGTGTGTGTGTGTGTGTGTGTGTGTGTGTGTGT
>NC_056737.1:1800677143-1800748248 GCF_019279795.1 Protopterus annectens
TCTTCAGATCATGCCAAAACTTAAGGAGACTAAGATAACTAAATCAAAATAAGAAACTTGGTAAAATCCCTCTCACAATGTTATTTTGATTTTTAATTGTGGGTAGTAGTGGCTGCTCATATATTATATTTATTAAATTCTATTTAGTTGATATGGACCCTAAAAAATTGTCAAAGGAAATAAATCCATATGGAAACTTAACAGAAACTATTGTATTGTTTGTCTTAGTGTATCACAAGAACCACTTCACAATCATCAATTTCAGCCAAAGCAGGTCACACAGAATGGTTGATGTCCATAAAATGCAGTCAGAATGTCTCTAAACTAAAGATAAAAAGTATTTTTTTTTAACATATGTTTGGCTTCTGCTTCTGAGTTCAGCAATTACTTTTTACCATTATATGAAAAAAAAAAAGCTTAGACAGATAAGTCATTTATAACGTTTTTTTCTGTCTTATTAAATAGGCACAATACAGAGCTAATTGTTTCTGTCTGTTTTTATACTTACTGGGGGATTTGTGCAAAATGAATTTTGAGACCATTCAATGTAAAATTGTATTATTTTTTGTTGCCTTGAGAATCTTGATTAAGTGCTGATAGTTTAGTATTATTAGGTAGACTGGTCTTGATAAGCCTTCTTGTTGAAATTTTCTAATTCCTAAGTGTGCTCTTTCAATAATTATATCTTTGTCTTTCTTTCATTTTCAAAAAGCTTGAATTTGTTCAGTAGCATCAATCATCGTTGCATGCAAACATTTTTCTGTGATTCCCCTTATAATATTATTTTCTTGACTGAGTTTTGTCTTTGACAGAAGATATGTTTGCTTTTCTTTAATGTAATATCTTCATTTTTAATAATTTTGCCCTCACAGTCTAAAATTTAAGATTCCATAGATTATCTGACAAAAGCTTGACATTTATGTCTGCTTATTGGATTTAAATTTGGTCTGCCAATTGCTGAAGAGGTTGCAACAAACTTTCTCTCTTTTTTAATTTTTTTAAGTCATCTATGATGAACGTTGATTCTAGTTAGGTTTTGTAACATTAGCTTTTTCTCTTCTTTTGGAGTTGATTTATATCTTTTAGATCTTATTTATTTTTCTGTTTGTAACAAAACAAGCATTTTGATTTTGTAGTTAAGATGTCTATATTTTCTGCTTCTGGAGATGATGGTCCAGATTCCAAAAGAGTTGTTGTTAGTGTAAGTCTGCCCTGATTCTGAAAGACACGCTGTCAGTGTAAGTGACTTACTTTGGTATAAGGCCTATGTATAAACAGACTTACTCCAGGGGCCATATTCCAAAAGTCTAACACTGAGAGCAAATCTTTTGAACTTTGGTCTGTAATAATAGCTGATTCACAGACTTGATAACTAGCTTACTGATATTTTATGTTATTTATTATGAATTAGTTAAACTTGCCTTGTTCTTTCAGCTGCACCACCAGGAAAGCAAATCAACCAGAATGTAAGGAGCACATTTAGCTATTAGCACTACTCTTTCATTTATGGATGCAGAAGTTAGCTGCAGTTAATAAATGAACTGGAGATTTCTGATACTGTGTACTATTATTTAAGGTGTTTGTATGATGTTTATTAGACATGATAATGATCATAACATTTTACAGCTGTACAGTGTAGCTATTTAGTCTTTACCCACCATCTTATAGCCACCACACCCCTTTCCCCTAACGTGTATTTGACATATGTAACAAGATAATAATTAGAAAACAGTTCCTGAAGTCCAACTAACCTGCCTTCTATGTAAAAAATAAATTCAAATAATAAAAAAAATGAACTAAAATAGTAGAACACAATGCTGATTGCTGGTGTATTGTGAAGTAGCCTTCATTTCATTAGACACCATTTACAATTACATGTGACAATATAGTGTTCACCTACAGTGTTTCTGTCATCAATGTTACTAACTTATAAGTAGGGGATGGACATGAAATCACACATTTATTTTCTCATGCTTTGCTGACGCAGTCAAGTAGTCATTGACTGAATGTACGTTTGCTCTTGTTACTCCAGAGTCTTGTGTCCCACTGGCCTTTAAACAAATGACAATGAGTTCCTTCAGAAAAGATTTAATGATTTTACCTGCCTCATTCCTCATGCCGAAAAAAAAAAGCAACCAAAAGAGAACATGAAATACATTTTCTACTGTGCAGATAAAAACATATCCATTTTATTCCTCAAAAGCCACGAGTGACTGAACACTTGTTTTTGCTAATATGTTGATATCACACTGTCCTTACTGAACTTAATCTTCTTCTTCTTCTTCTTCTTCTTCTTCTTTCTTTTCGGTTAGTTAGGCAGCTGGATCACCTTGTCCGCCGATTGAATGGCAGTGGAGTTTTACAGTGTGTGTGAGCTGCCAGCCCGCGCCTAACCTTTCCAGAAGGCACACTCACATGCACACACAGGGGGGCCAATTTAGAGTGTCCAATCCCTGCAGCAGCATGTTGGGATGGGGAGGGGAAACTGGAGCACCCAGAGGAAACCCACGCGACCACAGGGAGGACATGCAGACTCCGCACAGAAGGCACCCCAGCGGAGTCCTTATTGAACTTAATAATGAACATAAATGATTATTATTTTCATTAGAGAATAAATAATCTTGCCTTCTCTGTTAGTGACTTTAGCATAACAAAATTATAACATAGTTAATACTTGTGCATTTATAAATAGCCTTGGCTCAATGGAATAAGTCATGATTCCTAATATTACGCATGCAAATATGAAAATATGAATAACCAGTGACCAACTGCATCCACTTCAAGGCATCCTAGATTAATAATCATAGTGTCATTCATAGACTCATTTCATTTCATGTTGTTACTGGTTATACTACCTAATGCACAGACTCTTTCGCAATTATTTCTAACATACTAAAACATTAAAAAATTGCATAGTTAAGCAATACTCAAAGAAACATAACTGATTTTAGACTGTAAACTCTTTTTAATTAGTTGCAACTTATTGGCTGGGGAAAGCTTTACTCCTGTTCATATCCCACCTATGCTTTACCAACCTTTTCCAGTCTTTTAGTTACAATTCCTGGCTATATCCCCTCAAGAATGTTTATAGAGAGAAGGTTACCCCATCACTGTCTGTTGATATAGAACAACAAAGTAAATCCACAGGCAGTTCTAGGATATTGTGGGAGGCTGATAAAGACAATGGAATGATGTACAATGAATAAGTGAGAATAAAAAAGGAAATAAGTATCAGAAACAAAATGCTGAACATATGTAAAGAATATACATTTTGATCAATCCAAAACTTTCTGGCATACAATTAGTAATATCTCTACTCACAAAGTATTTTCAATAACAGCAAGTACTAAAGTCTTAAACCAAACAATTTTAAACAATATGAAGGACCCCATTGCTTCTTCCCAGGTCAGTGCACCTATATTCCACAACAGGCATCAGTGGTCACCTTTCACTCCCATTCAGAAGTACCTTCCATACTCCACCTTCCACATCAGATCAATTGCTAAAGATGAGGCACATGAATTCTTCAAAACGATAACTTTAGTTACAAGCATGAATTTCACATTGTACACCAAAGATCTTCTTTTATAAACAGTCTCACAGTGTCATATGTATTGCTCCCTACCACTTCAAGAATGTGCTGATACTTTTTCTTACTAATTTTCCTGCAACATTGACAGCTGCAGATTTTCACCTATTTGCTAACCTCTGTCTACTCTCTAGAATTCTGATAAGTATTATCTATAGACAAGTACATTGATACATCAATAAATATGATATTATAACCATCAAACAACAGAGCATACATTGAATGCTATGTATTGGGGAAATTCAATAAAGCCTACAAGCCCTATTTTACTGTGTAGGCATCGTGCCATGATGCTTACATGAAAGTAAGCAGGTTTGGGAATCAGTAAGCACTGCTGGGTGGCACGCATGTGTGTGCCAACATGGGAAGTTCCATGGCATGCAAATCACCTCATAAGCAAGTGAATATCATGAAAATTAGGCAGGTAGAGTGATCCAGTAAGCAGAGATACAGCCCTGCAGACCCTTTGTCAGTGTTCACAGTGTACATGGAAAAATTCCATTTACAGGACTGTAGACAGACAAAAGGGCTATAAAAATGTAAGTAGATACCAGAAATGGCATAGCACACACAGGTATGAGAGAAACTATCCTCTGTGTGTTCTTAATGTTACAGTAAATATGTCAAAATATATTTTTTTAATAATCTGGGCATGTTTGTGCAGCATGCCGCAGTGCTCAAACATGACTTATACATAAAAAATGCAGAAAAATCAAAAATGAATATCATGAGACAGAAATGTATTACAGGACCTGTGTGTAGTATCTACAATGGTGCACTGGTGCTATTGCTATGTGGTAGGGCTTGGAAGCATGTAGAAACCAGGCTGTGAGCACAGATCCCTTTGCAAATAAGGTAGAGTTATTGAATAGCATAATGGGGTAATCAAGTCTGCAGATCCCCTCCATGTAGGCAGAGAACCATGCTGGTGTCCACAGAGAAGGAGGCTGACATCAGGAGGGGGTGTGTCCACTAACTTCTGAGCTGATTGGATCATAGGTACTCCTGTTTGCATGATGCACCGCCATGCTGAGTGTGCAAGTCAAGGTGGTATGCACTGACTTCTAAGCTTTGTTTACCTAAGAGGTACATGTTTCCATGTGTTTGCATGATGTGATGCTTTGCTGAGCATGCAAGTCTGGGGCTGCTAAACATTGTTTACTTAAGGGGCACACGTTAGCATGGTGTACCATAGTGCTCAGAGTATCTAAAAGGCCAATGATGTATTAATTAGTGTTGATCCTTGCCTAACTTAAACTAGGGTCATTAAATGATGTCAATGATATACTAGGCAGGTGCAATGCATAATAGGTAGCCAATCACCCAGGCAGCACCTACAGCAGAGCACTAAAAAGTATATATACACCCTACAATCTGAATTTTTCCCATACTCTGCACCACTGGAGTACAGACTTGGAAATTTTAACTGAAAGAATGCTAGGGGCTGCTGCAGGTCTGCTATCTTTGTATGTATTAGATGCTGATGTCAATGCTGCTACTGACAATAGGCCTAGGCATTGAAGGAGAAGAGTGTTCAGGCCCAGGGTAACTTTCCAAGAGCTAAATGAGCTGGAGATTGTAGAACACTGCAGGGTGTACAGGGACATACTACAAGAACTCAGTGAGCTCTGCTGCCCTCAACTCAGACCCAGAGCCAACTTAGGGGAGCCCATCCCCATCCCAGTGGTAACAAAAGTATGTGTAGTCCTTAGGCTAATAGCCACAGGTACCTTCCAAAGACCAACTGGGGAAATGATGAGGTTTCACAAGCATCAGCATCCAGGGTACTCCATCACTTCTGGGATGCTATGCTACCACATGTCAGTGAGCACAGTTATTTTCCCCTCACCCCTGAGGTGAGGGCCAGCAATATGCAACACTTCTACCATGAAGTACACTACACTGAGGTACTGGGTGCCATGGATTGCACTCATGTATACATCAACGCAGCACCAAGTGAGGAGAGTAGACTCTACATCAACTGCAAGGAGTACCACTGCATCAACTGCCAGGTCGTGTGCAATGTCCAAGGCATTATCATGAATGTGTGTGCTGGCAGCCCTGGCAGTCGTCAAGACTCCCATAGGCACACATCACAGCTGTACCAGAAGTTTGCTGGGGGGACATCCCACATGCCCATTTACTGGGGGATGCTGGTTATGCACTGGAACCATGGATGACAGCCATCAAAAATGCACATACAGCCATGGAAGAATGCCATAATGAGGCACATGTACAAATTAGGAACATCATAGAGCTTGTGTTTTGGTTGCTGAAGTCACGGTTCTGGTGCCTCACTATATCTGGTGGAGCTCTGCAGTACTCTCCAGCCGCATATGTTCACAGTATGTGCCATGCTACACAATATGATCCTGTGGAAGTAGCTGCAGCAGGATCAGCATATGGAAGGAGTACACAGACCCACCAGTGCCTAGGTCACTACAGCCACACTCACAGGAGGACTCAGAGGATTACATCCCTGATGAAGTCCCTGTAGGCAGACATAGGTGTGCACAGTATGCCCTGGCACTGGCGAAGAGGCAATGCATATCACATTCACTGACAAACTATTGCCCTATGGAATGACACCTTACTCCTACTCACACACATATATTAAAATAGCTGATGCCACGCAAACCACACAAACTGTACCTATCCATGTATTGGCTGTGTACCACTTGCATCACACAGAGTCAGCCCTGAACTACAGTTCTATCAATTGGTGTATTTTCAAGGTAAGTCTCTAACCTACACACTAATTGTAAGGATTACTATGATAAGGCATGGTATGTATGGGTCTGCTGCTATTATGCAAGGAAATATAGTGGGCTATTTGGTCAGATTTAACATCCACATGTGACTACTGATACCCAGTCCAGTAGTATGAGTTCCTTAATATTCATTAGGCCTCATGGTTGGAATGTTCACCACATCAGGCAAGGGAAATGTTAAACAGTGGGCACACATGATATTTGGACTACTGTCTACCCAAGCTAATCATATGCTGTTGTTCCCCCATCCCCAATGCAGCATTGTACCCATATAACCACTTTAACAGAAATCAGCTATGGTATATCAGTGGACCAGGCAATCTCAGGGATGTAACATAGATAGCACTCACACATTGTATGTCTCTCTTCATGCAGGAAAACAATGTACATATGTATGCTGTTGATTGTGTGATTAATGACTCCTCTCTGTCTAGCGACCAATGTGGTTCAGTGGACTAGGGAAGCTAGCATGGGTGATGGTCTATATAGTTCTAATCTGGAATTGCTCACATCTTTTGCATGTAAGATAGTAGTATGTTGGTGTTTTCACAGATTGTCATACCTCCCAACCTCTTAGTGTAAGAAATCTGGACAAAGCCAGAAAGTCTGGAGGAACAAAGGCCCAAACATAGGAGCAGATTTTAAATATTGGTCACATAAACCCAGACAGTTGAAGGAATTAAAGGTGTTGCATTAGTAGATATTTTCTAAAGGATATAAAGTCTGACACACAATTGTTTGTCTATAGTTAGTAGAATGTATTGATGTCAGCATTGAATAAAGCACCATAAAACAACAAATGTGTGAGGAACAGACAAAACATATGAGGCAAAACTCTAGACATTCTGTAAAAATCAGGACAGCTGAAAGGCATGCAGACTCTCAGTCTGTTGGTGGTGTAACGTTACTAACCTCAATCACATGTTAAGTACAGCAGACAGCTGGAGAATATTGTGGACATCTTGAGTGTAGTGCAGTACTACAGAAACAGGGGCAGATGTTAATGCCTGTTACATACAAAATCCTGGAGTGGAATACAGGTGGGTGTGGCCTGGAGTCACATTATAATTACTGACACTCTCACTGGGCATGCCCATACACTTAGTAAAGATGAGCATAATTATGTTGGCCCTTCATTGAAATGAACTGTTATGTATAAATGTCTATAAATACAGACCTATACGTATGCATATCCATCTGTCAGTATCTCTCTCACATGCATAGTATACCTATCACTATGTAGTGTCATATAAATATGTATATATATATATATATATATATATATATATATATATATATATATATATATATATATTAACATGACACATAGACTTCCCTCATACATCTACATAACACATATACATATCATACACACACACAGATACAGTTATATATACATTCCTGTTATATACTGAAATATGTGTGTGGATGTCTACATTATCCAACAAACCCTAATAATGTTGAGTAACTCAGCACTGTCACACAGCTATAATGTTGCTCAAAGGATCCAAACTAAGGGTGCAACAGTACATAATTCACTCGCTTACAGACCCCATGCCTGCTGGATGTCACCATGTAGACAGACACAGGTGAGCAGGTGGTGTAATATATAATGGTGTCAATGCATATATGGACAGGGAAAATTGTCCCTGCTCACAGTTTCACCAATCTAACTGCAAGCAGCCACATATGGCCATACTGGTAACTATACACACATAGCTAGGATAACAACAGTTATCTCACTGCTTGGATACTAGATGCAGATTACATTATGAAGCAATATCACTTTTCAGGCCACAGATGATGGTCAACACAATCCTAGTTTATGTAATGAACAAGTACTTTGTCTCCAATCACATATACAACAGACTTAACCTGTGGTGCTATGATCTATAGCATATAAGCCTAGATAGGTAGGGATTTTAATCTCACTCCAGCCTACTTGGTGTGTGTCTCTATTGATATACCCCTACAAAACAACAGACATGTCCTCATGCCCTATCCAGCAGCAATGGTTATGTACTTTTTGCACCCATAATTTGCTGCTGGCTTCCAAACTGCCCACTTCTACAAGGCCTGATGATGTCAGCCACCTTAAGAGTACCAGCTGACAGTTTAGTATTAGATGTCACCAGTGGTCCATGCAATAATTACTGTGATCTGTAGTGTATAAGCAAAGATAGGTAGGGATTCTAATCTCATGTCAGCTCACATGGTGCATGTCTGTAAGTGTGTGTATGTATAACCCCCTGCAAAAAAATGGACATGCCCTCATAGACTATCCAGCAGAAATGGATATGCACTTTTTGGGCCTGTAACTTGCTGCTGGATTCCAAACTGCCCACTTCTACATGCCTAAATAGGTAGGGGTTCTAATATCGCTCCACCCAACTGGGTGCATGTGTATATCCATATGACAAATGTATGATAACCCTTGTAACTTAGACATAGGTATTTTATTTATAGCAGGTGATGTTGACCCCAAATGGCTGACCACAACAAGGCTTGCTGACATCAACAAGCATTATTACCAGTACATTGGTAAGTGTTCTAATCTACATACAGACAACTTGCACTATGTATGTGCCTTGACATGTCCTGTATGCAGTGAGTGGAAGTGGTGCTAGCCTGAATATGGCCATGTTTGTGTGTGAGGCTGTTACAGCATTATATATCATGTTGTGGAGCCATAGGGCATGTGAAGTGAACTAGCATAATGGTCATACAACTCTTACAATCAGAGACATCTGTATACCCTTGTGTACAGGATCAGCACATATTGCCCCAGTCCAAAAGGGACTCAGGTAGACACCATGTGTTGAGATGATGGTCACCCAGCCAGTCAAACAGATGGCATGGCTGAGGTGCACTAAGGTGTTCTGTGTGCCATTAGGCAGGGTCTGTTTCAAGGGTGGGTTTATGCCTGCTAGACAAATGTCTCCAACAAGTATGTAGTACTAACATCACATAGTAAGGTTAATGTCCTTACAGTGAGTCAACCATCTACTATGCTCCCTACAGATAGGCAGCATATGCACTCCAGCATGGTCAGACCTTGCCCTGTAGCAGACCTTATCACACTCTATTCACACTACTATTCACAGTGCACACAACACACACTCACTACACACAGCATGCATCTATAACACAGTATGCAGATGACACTACCTTAATCTGTGCACTGCAAAAAATCTAACTTTATCCTCAAACCACTCAACTTAGCATTCTCTGATGTTGAAAAAAAGCTTACCAAAGCCCTAACAAATCTCAAATCCACTAAAAAACCAATGCTTATCTATTACAAATCAACTATCTACCAACAACACTAGTCATCAATGTCTCCTCACATGCTTGCTCCCTGTTGGCCCAGCTGGTGGCTAACCCTATTAAAATTACCAACTAGACTCCCAATTAAAATTTGATAGTCATCTGAACTTAACTTCCAAAAAGTTGACAGCCAATCACACATTTCAACCGTATCCAAACCATTTCAACAACACAACAACTCTCTCCTCTGCTCGCCTATTCTCTCTAATCAACTACTCTATCTATCTCAAATATTCTTGAGCTCAAACTGAAAAACTGAAAACGGAAAAAAAATTGCTGCTTGGCATTGCCATGCCCGTGCTCATTTGAGCTCTCATCACCAACTCTGCTGCTCCCTGCTTTACTCACATCGGCTTGGCCTCTGTCAACCTCTCTCCTACTCCTCCCTAGAGTGTCCTATCTATTTCCCCTTGTACAACATCACAAACCCTCAAGGCCTCAAAACCTATCAAATATCATCAGCCAAAGGCCTCTTAGATCATCAGAAGTCACTAAGTGGGTCACACCTACTATGTAGTAGTTTGCGGCCAAAATAATGGCCAAAAAGTAACTTAAATGGAACCAACTACTACTAGAAACACAAACAAAAAACCTCATCCAAAACCTCTCTCAAAAAAGGCATCATCTCACAAATTGTTGGCAGTGAAATGATTGCTCCCCAGAGTGAAAGTGGATAACCTATACATACTAAATCACTAAAGATTAATAGTTTAATAGTTTTCAATCCACACACTAAACACTCTACAATGTATGTAATGTATGTACTGTACTATATATGTATTCTACCTACATTACAAAGTTCAGCTGTACATTTAAATCTATCTATTTACCTTTATTTTATTTTTAATATTTTTTTTTTTTTTTGATTGTTCTCCTGTGTTTGTGTGTGTACCAATGTAAAAAAAAAATGTCTGTAATGTAATTTGTGTGATTATCTTATTTCTACTAAACTACTAACTATTTTTTTTTTTTTTTTTTTTTTTTTCCTCCTGGGTCTCTCTCAAAAAAGGGCCTTTTCAGCTCAGTCAGACACCCCCGGTTAACAAATGTAAAATAAAATAAAATAAAAATAAATAAATAAAATTATGAATGCATGTGTATGCTGGCAGCCACCATTTTCCTTGGTAGACTGTCATAGAGATATGAACCTATGGAGCCATGCATGTATACTGCTGTACCTTGCTGAAGTCATATTTTCGCTGTGGCACTATGCTATGCTGTTCTGCTTCACTGCTGCCATGTGTCCATAGGTTATCCCCTCAGACTCCTGGAATAGAAACATACACAGGTCCGTGACATACCTGTCTTTGTGTAGCAATTCCGCTGGTACATCATATGAAATAAGGTCTAAAAGTAAGTTGTGTACTCATGAAACAAGCCAGCGTACAGTGTGTGTTGATGACCACTACAAGTGGCATGGCAAAACAATACTGAATTACACAAGTACATGTCAAGTAATATAGTCACCCTGTGCATCAGACACACAGCTTCATTTCCCTGCATCGATGGGAAGGATGACAGGGATGTGGCACAGGTAGCAGCACTTACATGGGGTGTTGTGTGGGGGTGCTGGAGGTCTAGGCTGGCCCAAATGGTTAACAGCATGTGTGTGAGTCAGGAAGGGGAGCAACTTAAATGGACCATGCAGAGGTGTCATATGTTTCTGCAGGTGACCTGCATGTGACAGTGTTGTGTGAGTATGTGCATGTACACAGTCAAGCTCAGTGCTAGCCCTACACGTGTGTATGTTGGACAACTTTAGACTGTACTTGGCAGAGTTTACAGTTCATTGTCTCCGACCCTGAACATAGGAACTAGCTCCACCAGGAGTTTCCCTGGCACTACCATGTCCACTTTCAGATGTAGTGCTAGTACATGACAATATCTGCTGTCTGCTGGGACTGTGGCCCTCACAGGACCTCCCAGGACCATGTGCCCATGGCCTGTCACATCATGGTGTGGACAGCACTCTCTCCTCTATGACACTGGATGTACTGCCATTATGAGCGTAACTGTGCATGGCGGCATGGACTCTCAGCAGATGGTGCTGCTGATCTACATCTACAGGTCTGATGCTGAACTCCAACCACACATTCCAGCATAAACAATGTGTGTGGTCCAAGACAAACTCTGCCTCAGCCCATTGTCTGTCCACTGCATCAGTGAACCAATCCAGGGTGTCCTCAATGTGGTGGAGGCAGTCACAGATGTCAGACTGTGGTGCTTCCATAACCCTAAGTATACATCTGGTGTTCCATTCAGAATGTGTCTGTGCCTCCATGATGGCCCAAAACATGCACCAAGTGACATCTGCAACAGGTGGTGGATGGACAGCAAGCCTGCTGTGAGCACCCCTATCAATCCACCTGTGTGGGACCTTGCAAGCTGTCTGGCTATGGCCAGTGTCTGCACTCACTGAAGCCATAGCTGCCACATTGTCCTGTTCAATGTCTCTATGCTCCCACTGTCCAATATCTGTGGCCTCTGGGGATTGCATATGTGTGGGCATAATGGCACAATGTGTGGACCACGGATAGTGTAGTGGTGCAGTGGTTGCACTGTCACCTCACAGACAGAAATTTTCCGGTTCAATTAGTGGCTTGGGTGCCTTCTGTGCAGACTCTGCATGTCCTCCCTGCATCTGTGTGGGTTTCCTCCAGGTGCTCTGGTTCCTCCTACGTTGCAAAGACATACATCTGGAGCATTTTTCCCCAGGCCTCCGCTGAAAATTGGCTTTGTTCCAAGTCAGACTTTCCAGGTAAACAAATGTTAAATAAAAATAAATAATGACTGTGTATGGTGACAATGGGGGCAGAAGTGGGATGTCAGCCTTTGGGATGGATTCAGCTCCCAACAACCCCACCTGTGCCCCACTGTGACCACCATCATTATCAGAGTCTGAAGAGACATTGGCATCAGATTGTGTGGGAGAGAGACCCCAATCCCCCAGTCACCTGTGGAAACCAAGACAAAAGAAGTACATTACCACCTGCACTATTATACATGGAACATCCACAAACAGTCATAATAATGAGGGTCTACAACTGCATTACCAGTCTCACATCTTCTCATCTCTGCTTTCATGCATAACAGCCTTCCTTGCAACAAAATGCACATTTGACTCAAAGCCTTTATAACAAGCTCATCAGGTAAATCACATGAAACATGACCATTACAATTTACCTTTTAGGTATGCAATATGACACTGTACCTGATAAAACAACACATAAAACCCAGTACAGCTATCTTAGCAAATATATACAAATACAATTTTCATTTCCTAAAGTATATACCACTGACCTTTCGATTTTTACAAGGCATGTTGGATCAATTGCCTCATGTATACCATGAGGATTATTTTCTGCTCATTCAATTACACTCCTGTGATTACCCACTCTAGGAACCTTAGGTAAATGTTCCAGACTGGAACATACAAACATTCTACTCTGGTTACACACAACATTAAGTGTACATAGGGACTCATCCTGGTCCTTAATGTTAATAGCATAAATACGCTCCATAACAAAACAGTGTCAAGTTTACCAGAGAAGGACCATAGCCTTGGACAACTCCTGATGGACCTGTAAAAAGGTGAGGGAGAGGCAATTTCAGTACTACCTCATGTTGCAGCACAATAAGGTAATACCTGCATATATCTCACATGTACAGTAGCTACTGTGTTACTTAATGTATTGGTAACATTCTGAGTATGAGTGTACAACTGAGCTTAACCCCCCACAGCACATAGACCCAACATCCACATAAAGGTAAGTACAGCCTGACAGAATGACTACTACAGTATTACAGTGGTGATCACAGTAAGCTTACCTGCATGCTCCTCTGCTGTGGACACTGTGCCACCCACCTCCAAGATGTATGGTGTGATGGATGCCTGGGAGCTGTCGTGTGTCCCTAGGTTTGCCAGGAATTCCTCAGTGGCCACGAGTGGTTGTTCCATTGCAGGTCCTCCACCGGTGATGGCATGATCCCTGGCTACATCAACTGCCCTTCACCGTGCAGCATTCACCATGTCTGTTGCATTGTGTCAAACCTGCTCATATGTACTGTCCTGGTGGCCACTGTCATTCACATCTTGAACAAGGTCTGCCCACAATGTTATGCCTCTCCCTGGATAGGAGGATGAGATAATGATGCCATAGTCCTTTAAGTATTATTTCATTCTCCACATTTGAGAAGGGGGAATGGCATCTATGATACATTAGTCCTGAAAGACACCAAAAGGGAAACACATTACAGGATCAGATACATGGATGTCCACTATGTACAGATACAGCAAGAACAAAACGGTTGACACTATCCACTGCTTGCCACACATGTCATACCCCACAGTGTGACATTATACTATGTGTGTGGATACAACTAAGATAGTATCATTACTGAGTTAGTTCCCTGTGTGCCATGAGAGATTCTGCTGTATGATCATACACCCAACACCCTGGTCCATTGTGGTGTGTTCCCTAAGGCCAGCGACCTAATAATATGTCATAAGACCAGTGCCAGACAAATAGCAGTGTGCTTTTACAACCACTATATAAGGACAGTCCAACAACACCAGTGTGCCACAATGACAGAAGACAATGCAACCCTGATATATTGTACATCCCCTGTATGTGTAAGACAGCAAGGTATCATGGATATGTCATTATGTCAGGTCTAAGACTGACTTACTGCTGTAATCCCTTTTTCCCATATGTCTGTCCTCCCATTTGCATCCTGTTATACACAAAAAAAAAACAGTTACACACCTGGTGGAGTGCAGTACTCCTCTGTTAAATATGTGTCTGATAATGTTTCACAATGGCCTGCGCTGTATGAGAAAGTCTCATACAAAATGTTTCCCCATAGCCAGCTGCTTGCATTTTTAAAATGCTTCTTATTAGCAGGTAATTGCCTCTAAACCAATATGTGGCTCTGATATGCTAATTGCAGCCTAAACAGCTGAATTGCACTATCATTAGCCAATGACATGCAACCACTGTGCAATATATAAGGCCTTCATGTAGATCAGGACCCCTTTCTTAGCAGTTGAGATGGGCACTACTGGGGTGAGGAGACTACATCATTGCAGAGGGTAGATCTGTAGCAGACACCTTTTCATAGAGCTGTGTGTACCACAGGCTGCAGCTGTTGCTGCAGGTAATAGGCATAGGCAGAGGGTGTGAACACTTTGGAGGACAACAAGCTGTAGGTGTACCTTTGTCAACATTGTTGTAAAGGCAGTGCCAGGGTGAGGGTACTCTTTATACTCCAATTAAGCCATGTGTTTATGGTACATATGTTAGGCAATTGTGTCACTAACAGAGTAGCGGGTGACACATAGTTATGCTATACAGATATGCAAAGTGTGTTTCCCTACCTGCAGGCCTGTGACTTCCAGCACTGAAAAACAGTTATTTTATCTGCAATGCTTTGTGTTTATAAAGAGTGCAGGAGTAATTCATTACTTGCTGTCTTCAGAATAATGTAATTGAAATGCATCACAATACTAGATTTGAACCCAGGACTGTGTGTGGCAAGGTATACTATATGCAAGGCATTTAATAGACTGAGCTACTGAGTCAGTGCTACAGCAGTTGTATTTGCAAGATATATATGCACACATACAGGCTGTGACAAACATTTTCTACATCCATCAGTATGTGCTTGGTTTTATATGGATGTATTTCTGCATTAGGGTCCCAGTTGTAGATGTACTTTGCCACTGATGCCTTAGCAGGTGTCTTTCTTCATGTTGTTGATAAAAGGGTACATTTACCTGCTATCGCATGCCTTACTTACATGCATAATCATGTCTTTGGTTGTCTAGTGGTATAGTATTGCACCAGAGTCCTAGGTACACTCCTATTTTTTCCATTACTTTTTATTCCAGTTCATTCAGAGTGGCACTGAGCGCAGCTCCGCTGAAACACACCTAATGATTGTAATTGACAATTGCTATGTTTTGTTTAAACCACCTGTGTTAATAAAGAGTGTTATGTGATGTGGCAGTTTAATGCAGTGTGCTGTAGGTGTGATGGGCTTGGGTTTGATATATGGAAGAGGTGTTTATTTTATACATGTGTCTTAGAATGTGATAACCACATACATTCATTATAGCTGTATTTAGCTGAGCCAAATAAAGCTGTGCAACATTCCACTGTGCTAAAAAATATAAAGAAAAGAAAAAGGGGGATAGTAAAGTAGTGAAATGGGGCCAAGCAGGGGGGAAAACATAGTGAAAGGCAGGTAGGGATGTGTAGGATGGGTGTAGGAAGGAACCATAGCTATCCAATTCTTATACAGCAACAAACATACACTTTGAACTCTCCACCCCAGAGAGAGGGGTGAGGGCAACATAACTGCATTGTGTCCAGTGCACATGTGTGCAAAATGAAGAGCTATGTAGGGAACAATTTTTTTTTGGGGGGGACAGGTGCCAGTTTTGTTTTTTTAAGGTGAGAGTGGAATGTTGGAGAAGGGACATAGGTACATATGGTGGAGGTAAGTTGGGTAGATGAGGATAAATTTGCAAACAGACAAGACAGACAAGACTGCAGACAGGGGTGTTGTATGACACATGAGGGAGGGAGTGAACACCTTGGATAGGGTGGGTGCTGTGGAATCTGAGTCCCATGAGCCTCCAGACAGCAGCAGTGTGACTCACGTCCACACCCATGGGACACTCAGCACTGCTCCATCACTGCCCCAAGGGTGGCTGTGCTGGAGGCTGGGCATCAGGGCAAGGTTGCCCCACCAGGTTGGCCAACATGCCCTCAATCCAGTGCAGATGGCAGTCATGGACTATCCTGTTCACTAAGACTGGAAGCTCCATCCGGGTGACAACACCCCCTCCGCCACTGCTTCCAGAGGAGGGCCCATCCTCATCCTGTGTGGCAGTACTACCTGACACCAAAGGTAGTGCGGGGGGAGCAGAAGGGACAACACTGTTCTGGGTCCGAGATGTGCTGAGACCTGGTGCCATGGCCAGTTGAGGCAAGGTAAGGGGATCAACAGGAACTGGCCTACCTTGACGTGCTGTGGTAAATGAAGTATAGCAATACGTTATGGTTAATAATAACTAAACCATTGTTAGTATTAACAGAATCAAACATATTTATTCATTCAAATACATATTAATGTATATTATGTGCAACACAACATTAAGTAACATAACAGCCAGTATGGTAACAGCATGCCAGTACGAAATAAACCAGAAGGCCAATAAAACAGTACGAAATAAACCAGAAGGCCAATAAAACAGTTAGTTTACCAAATATGTTAATATTGCATAATGATAAAACATAACAACAATCAACCACATTTTCCAAAATATAGTTAAACAAAATATGTTATTATTAAATCATAATAAAACATAACAACAATCAACAAAATTTCCAAAATATACTTAGTTTAACAATATATGTTAATATTAAATCATAATAATAAATAACAGTAAAAAATAAATGAAAATAAGAGGTGGGAAGAGAGAGAAAAAAACATTCCATTACTGACATTGCAGATTATATTCATGAAAACAATGATAATAAATACTCTACAGGTGCGTAGTCTCAGTATTGACTACAGTGACTACAATTCTCCTATAGCTAATATAGCACTTACATACCTCTCAAGTTGTTAGCATGGGTCAGTATGGGTCAACTAATAACAAATGTAGATACACCACTACAGAGAACATTTTGACATAGTGTTGATTTATATAACTTGGTGCTCTGTAAATGGATTTGGTAATAAATTACATTCCAGGTAATAATTTATCTGCTAATCACGTGACAAACGGATTAGGCAGTTTTAATTACATTACGAGAAACCGTGACACTTGAGAGGCATGTTTGTGTACAGTAAGTAAACTAGACAGCCATCGTGCCTTAATTGGCAGGCATGGGAGTAGAACACAATAGCTGTAACTGCAGGGAACATCTGAAAATAATGTAATAATTGACTGCAGAAACTTAGTATAGACGTGCAAGGGATACAGCCATACTAGGATTACACAGCTTTATTTATGACTCAACAATGCTGATGAACACATATTGATATTGATGTTAACATTATGTGAAATCTAAACACAATATCTGCTCATAATATGGGCTCCCTCACCCATATATTTGTTGTGTTCCTAGTGAGACAGAAATTTGAGCATTACGTAAATGATACTAAACATTTAGTGCTACATACCACTGGATTCGAACCCAGGACTGTGTGTGGCAAAATTTCACTGCTGACTTTTGAGTGCTGATACTTGCCCAGAGAACACCTGGAATTATGGTATGAACTGAGCAATACAAGTTATGGGACCTTCCTCTGACATTCTACTACTATTACAGTGTTATACTAGACTGCAGTGACAGTAGAACACACATGCATGGAATACAACTATACTGCATATATTAAAAAAGCTTTATTTTAGAATCAACAATGCTAGTGAACACATTATTGTTATTTATTTGAAATATCTGTGAAGTCCACACACAATATCAGTCCATGGACTGGGCTACCTCACCCATATACTTTTATTACCTGATGTCTGAGGAAAAGAGAGCATTATGTGACTGATATTGGCCTGGAGACAGCATTGGACAGTACTATGAGTTAAGCAATACAGTTTGCAGGCCATTAGATTTGCAGGTTACAGCTATTAGAGTGTTACACCTGACTGCAGCAACCTTACCATAGACAATCAATGCATACAGCTCTGCTTCAATGGTTTTGACAATACAATCATGCTGAACTACATTTTGCTTACTTACTTATTGATATTGTTATTGTTTTATTGAAATACAGTTGTTATTGTTCATTTATTGCACTACAGCTCTACAGCTCAAATTAACCATTTATTGCACTACAGTTCTACTTGCCCATTTACTGCACTACAGTTTTTCGTGTTTATACTTTATTGCAGTAAATGCTTTACTGTTTCTTACTTATTTCAATACAGTTGGCATACTAAATCCGTATTTACCACACTCATGGCACAACCCGGCCTGGTGACTGGCATGAGACTTGACATTGAGAAGTTTGTCAGTTGCAGCTGATGGGAGAGAAGCACACCATTATGCATACCAGTTTTGCAGACATTCAGCTTGCATATTGGTAAAACAGAGAAAAAATTACTTAAATATTTGCGGGGCATTCCCTGCTCTAGCTTGTTGGACCTAGGTGTCCAAGGTCCCCTCTTTCTCCTTTTCAGGTCATCATAATAGTGATGACGCTGCTCTCCTGTGTGGGGGATACAAAGGATACCAGTAACACCGGTGAATTCCCTGGCCAAATGGCCCCAAGCCTCTATCTTACACTCTGAGCTCTAGAATCCACCCTGCATCAGTCAGGGTTCATGTTCTTTAACAAGGAGTATGACCATGATCCTGGACCCCTGAATGCCCCACCTCTGCACCCGAAATGACAAATCTTCACTAACACCATCAGCCATACCAACAGTTGATTGAACTCCAATGACTACTGCAGAATTCCCACCTGTTGGGTTCAATCTAGGCAGCTGTCAGAGGATTTCCATTCTGTTACATGACTGCGGCCATACCTCTACACATTCCAGAAGCCTAGACACTGTCCAGATGTGTGGCTCATATGTTTGGTCTGTTCCCCTGACAGTTGTTGTCCTTGGCTAATCAGTAGGATGCTCTGGGGAATGCAGTCAGTAAATGCTAACATCCATTGGTGTTACTGACTTCATATCTCTCAGAAAAGATATGTTACAACAAAGCCGGTAACATCAGCAACTGTCTACATTTATAACAGCAATATGTCCAATATACCCCTGTGTTTGGGCCTCTGTCCCCCAATTATGTCAGGTCTTGTCAAGATGTCCTGCACTAAGAGGTTCAGAGGTATGTATTATCATTATTTATTGCATTCATTCCTGCTACCATCCCAGTGATGTCATAGACCCCCCAGACATGTAACAAGGAAGCAGCCATAGATATGAGTCGTGTGCCTAAATATTCTGTGGGAAACTGTACTTTTGAGAGGTCTGTGTATGTCTGCCCATTGTTAAAATACTGTCAGGATTGTGTAGCAGTGTATTGTGTACATGTTATTTGGGCTGTGTAGGGAGGGGGTACATATGAGTGTCATGGGCCCTTTCTATCTGACTGTGCATGCTGCTCCAGTTTCTGGTTCCCTATCACCTGTATATGTTTGTACATACAAGCCATGACATGTCTCATAACACCTCAAGATTCCCACTGCACTGTGATTTGGGGCAGTATATGTAGGGGGTAAAGTGTGAGTGGCAAACAGGATTTTGTTGCTCACACAGTCATTATACTTTAGTGTTCAGTTCACTTACTGGTATGTCACTGTAACTGTGGTGCCATTGTTTGGGGGTATGCACTTTTACACCAGTGTCTATTTTCCACTAGTGTTACATCCTTGTAGTGCCTGTTATATTAGCTAATGCATGTATACAGGCCCAGAGGTGGACTTGGGTTGTGTTATGTCAGTCTGATTGTAGTTTGGACATTGCTCGGTAGCTCAGTGTAGTTTCTCTAATGTTGTGTTATGTCCACATATTTGTAGGATGTCTAGTTGTCTGGCCGATATCTTTGGTCTGGTCCCCATAACTGTTGTGTATTCCTGACACATCAGTAGGATGATGTAGGAATTGAGGTCACTAACTAATGAGAAGCAATTGCGTCCTGGAATTGTAATATTGCAGTCAATATATGTTAGGACTTGTTACTACATCAACTTTCTCAGCTTATCTGCTGATGTATTTCAGATATGTCTCTATTTTCAGGCCTTTGCCCCCCTCCCCCACCACACTTTGTCAGGCTTGGTCCAGATTCATTGCACTAAGCAGTTCTGAGCATACCCTTCCGCTGCAAGGATTTTCACAGAATGTCCGGATCTTTGCCCCTATTCTTTTGTTCAGGTCCACAATTTATTTGTATTTGTCTGGTAAATCACAGTGATGATCCAAGGATTTATGTCAGTAAATAATGACATAACATTTCAGTTTCCATCCTCATATCCTTCAGTAATTGTCTGCTGAAATGCACCCTGTTGCTGTAGCAAATGTCTTCATTTGTAACAGCAATATTTGAAATATGTCCCTATATGTGGCCCACCCATCTTCTCCCTTTTACAGCCTTTGTACAGGTTTCTTGCACTAACAGGTTGAGAGGGATGGTTCTGAGGTATAACTCCACTGCATGTTATATACATACATATGTATATATATATATATATATATATATATATATATATATATATATATATATATATATACAACACCTGAATGGTTCCACAAAGCTTTCTCCCTAATGTTGTATGCCTCTATTGCATGATATGTTAGAAAAAGCAACATTAATTCTGATAGCTTAAATGGTGTAGTGGCGTATTCATCTGGCTTTTGTGTTCAGGGTCATGGGTTTGACACTTGGGACTGCTGCTTTTTCTTTCATTAATGTTAAATGACCAGAATGCATGATATGCTTGTTAAAGCATTACAGGTTCACACAGCTCAGATGGTGGAATGACAGTTTGCTGTGATTGTAGAGGACAGTATCCTGGGATTAGAGAATTGTCAGGGCTGACTATTTTGTTGCTGGGCAGAACAAGGTCTGATGGATACAGTATGATTAAGGCACGTTTAAGCATATTATACTTATAATTTTATATTATAAAATAATATTGATATACGCATTATAATTTTACATTTACCTTCCATGACATCTCCTATGTAATTTCATTAAATGATATTCTTGTGTGACTATACTGTATGGGGCACTTGTGTTTATATGGGGGGTTTCACATCTTTTCTACACTGACATCTCACTTTTGGAACTGCTATACTACCCTGGTTGACAAAAGAAGTTGCTACATAATTTAAGTATACTAAAATAGTTTTAACATTACTTTCACATAGGAAAACAAGCTGGGATTCTAACCATGATCATTTGCATGCAAAGCTGTGATTCTTACCACTACACTATCACAGCTTGGAAGTATGATTTCTCTAGTTGCATTTAGCTCCTATGGGATGTTTAAGCTATGCTAAGGAGACAGCCATAACATGCGCACCCAGTTAGCTACACTAACACATTCCTTAGGCTATTAAAAAAGTATATATTATTATTATATTTTTAGGTTATATGGGTATGTATTGTAGTGTTCTGACTACTTGGGGCTGCAATCGTGAAATACTGGAATTGATTTGGCTTTCAGGCTTCTATCCTTCAGGGAATCTTGCTAACACATATCCTCTTATCTATCAGCTTTCTAATTGTGTGAAGGCAATTTTTCAGTCGTGTCCCTAATGTAGAATGTATTCCCCCTATCATTTGTTCCTTTGTTAACATGCATTACTGTGAGGGAATATTGGCATACATTTGCTTTCAGACTTTTACCCATATGTGATTCATAGGTTCATAGGGTCATAGGTTCATAGATTGGTACTAGACTATTGGCCCTAGGGCCTATAGAAGCCTAGCCATAATAATTCCCTGGATATTTCTTCCCACAGTATTTACTTCCCTGGACCCCTATCTACCAGGGTGACTGATGTGATCCCCAGGATGAATTTCCTATCTCCCATCCAATCGTCGAGGTTTCTTTTGAAGAGGGCCAAAGAGGTGCTCTGCTTGACATGTATGGGCAGTCTATTCCAGCGTCTGGGGAGTCTCTGGGTCAGGAACCTATCCCTCCAGCATGTTTTATTTATTGTGATGACAAGGTTTCCATCCCTGGAGCGTGTGGCTCTGAGGGATTGGTATTTCTTTAAGTGTAGCATGTCCAACAGCTCTGAGTTTGACATGGCCTTGTATGTTAAGCAGAGATCTCCTCTGAGTAGACGATATGCGACAGAGTATAGCTGGAGTTTTTTTAGATGGTAAGCATAGGGCATCTGCTTTAGGCCTGTGATTCTTTTAGTTAGATATTTCTGCGGCCTTTCCAGTTGTTGCAGATATCTTGAGAGGTACATACCAAACAGGGTGTTGTATTCTATAATGGGTCTAATGAGGGATGAGTACAGTGGGACAATGACCTCCTTTTTTCTGGATGAAAACCCTTAGTGATGAGGTGTGGCACATAGAAGGATTTCCTGACTATTGTGGCGATGCGGTTATCGAAGGTGAGACCACTGTCCACCTGTCTCCCTAAGTCTATTATCACACTTTCAGTGTTTAGTGTACAGCCACATATGTGGTAATTCATTGGTACATGCTTTTTCCCAAAGGGGATAACTATACATTTCTTGGCATTGAGCTTGAGCCCATGGCTCTGGCACCAAGCATCTGTTTCTGTAAGGCCCTTTTGTAGAATATCCACATAATTTGGGGATTCAATAATGGCTCCCAGTTTGCAGTCATCTGTGAACTTTGTTAGCCAGAGTCCCTTAGTGTTGGCCTGTAATTCAGAGATGTAGATGCCAAACAAGAGTGGCCTGTACTTCAGAGAAGTAGATGCTAAACAAGAGTGGTCCCAGGACTGAACCCTGAGGTGCTCCACTTGTCACTTGTCTGGAGCTGGATTTGGATTCGGCTACTTTTTCAGTGTGGGTTCTGTCAGTAAGTCAGTTGGCAACTCATCGAGTGATGTAGGGATTAATGGTCAGCTTAGTAAGTTTATCTATGATTCCAGAGTGGGGGATGGTTTCGAAGGCCTTGACAAGGTCCAGATAGGCTGTCTGGACTGCCTTACCCTTGTCCACAGCTCTGGAGACTGATTCAAAGAAGTCAATGAAGTTCAGGAGACAAGATTGGCCCTTCACGTACCCAAACTGGGTGGGGTCCAGTGTTTGAAGGTTGCCAATGTCTTTGTTTATAAGTTCCATGATAATATGTTCTATGGCCTTGCAGATCAGGCTCATCAGACTGATGGGGTGGTAGTTCCCAGGATCCAAGGTGGATTGCCCCTTGTGGAGTGGGACAACTGTAGCTGTGCACCACTCAGTGGGCACAAAGCCTGAGGTGAGGCTATGATTAAACACGACACTTAGGTGAGGTACTAGTTCATTTTGTAGCTCATGTAGTACACAGCCCGGGAAGTTGTCTGGTCCCATGGATGCTGTATTCTTAGCTTTGGAGAGTGCGTTTTTTACCTGTTTGGCCATTATTACCAGAGTTTGGCAATCTTTTGGTATTGAGATGGACCCTTTAGAGGGTGAGAGGGGGGTGAAGTTGGCACTGAATCGATCTGCCAGGATATTGGCAATATTCTTGGGATCAGTATACTTAATGCCATTCTTTTGTAGCTCAGAGCAGATATGAGCATTGCCATTTAGATTCTTGACCTAGCTATAGAATGCCTTGTGGTTGTCTTTGGAATCTTTGGCAGTTTTATTTTTGTAACTAGCTTTGGAGGATTTTATGAGGGAACTCGGCTTCTTACTGAGGCTGGTAAGGGAGTTTTTTGCATCCTGGAATTTTCTTCTTTTCTGCAACAGTTTCTTCCTTTTTTTGTAAAGTTATTTTATGGCAGGGGACCACCAGATTGGCTTCCTTTTTTATGGATCTATTTGGGATGGCACGATTCATGCACGAGTGGATGTGCTCGTACGGTGCCTTAGTGTAGGATTCTGCAGTCGAACTTTTAGCTCCTGTCTGCATGGGAGTCATGAAATTTGTCACTTCTGACTTGAGTAGCATGAAGTTGGTTTTGCAGAAGATTTTTACGGAGGTTTCATTACTGGGGGTGGGGGAGGGATGTGGATGTCAAGGGTGATTAGCTTATGGTCAGACCTGACCAATGAGGGGGTGACCATAGGTGTGGAGCATTGATGGTCACACCTATGATCACCCCCTCGTTGGTGACCATAGGTTTGGAGCATCGATTTCACATGTTGGTAATGACCAGGTTTAGGATATTGGAGCCCCTGGTGGGACTATGGATTAGTTGATCCAGGGCTTTGGAATTTATGAATTCCAAGAACCGTTGGGGAAAGGTGTTGGTACACAAGTAGTTTTCCCAGTTAATGGCAGGGTAGTTAAATCACCCAGCATTAGGGTGTTTGGTTGCATCTTAATATTTTCCAGTATGTTCAGAAAGGTGTAGTGAGAATCTTAGGGCATGGTGGGGGATTTGTAGCAAGCTACAATTTGGATTCCAATCTTACCTAGTGTTAGTTGCACCTGGAGAATTTCAGATGCATTGTGTTGGGCAACTAGCCTGGTGGTGTGAATATCATTGGTGAATATGGACACTCCTCCACCTTTAGTGTTTTGATCCTGGTTTGGTGTCAGAAAAGTGTGGTAAGAGTTGTAGCCTGGTATTGCAGGAGTGCTCTCTGGAGCCTTGAACCAGGTCTCAGTTACTGCACAGATATCGATGTTCTCCATTTTTAGGAGTGCCTCGAGAGAGTGCATTTTGAGGTTTAGACTTCTAGCATTGATTAGCATTACCTTCAGATTTTGCATGCTTGTACCTGTTACAGTGGTGGTTTTGTCCTATGAACTTTGCCTAAAAAAGGCACTATAGGGTTGGTAAGAGCCTTAGTCAGTAACCTGAATCCCAGTGGTGACAGATGCAGACCATCTCTGGCAAAACATCTTGGTCTGTCAATTATGTCATCCCAGGCAGACAGATTCTGGATCCCCTTTGAATGACACCAGAAGCTTAGCCAATTGTTGAAGTCAATCATTTTGTCCTTATACTGTGGTATTATTCTGAGCAAAGGCAGGGTCATACCTGCCTGGGCCACATCATCCGAGAGCTCTTCCATGTCTCTTTTCATGCAGTCCAGGGAGGTACATCTCAAGTCATTCACTCCAACATGGAGAATGACAGAGTCATATCTGTAGTTGTTGTGGAGCGACTTGAGTGCATGCATTATGTGGCAGATCCTGGCACCCGGCAGGCAGCTGACTGTAATTTTCTCCTTGTTCAGAGTGGGACATCAGTGTGCCTGACTATAGAGTCACCTATGACTAAAATGTTGGGTACGCTGTCTTGCCTTAGGGGCTGTTGTTGGGGGGCAGGTTACTGTTAAGGGCCTCTGCATATGAGAGGTGGGGCAATTGCTGCATTGCCCCAGTATGCCCAGATTCACCAGGTGGACAGGAGAAATCACCAGAAGCTGACCTTGGACCATGCCTGTTTAGTTTTTTTTGTAAAGTATAAGAGCTGTTTTGCAATCATAGGCTGTTTAGTGCCTAGGATTAATTTCGGCTTCCTAGTGCTTTCCAGCAGGTTTTAGAGCAAGTAAAGGTAAGATGAAAATTGCAGTGCACTAGAGGAGTTAGATGTGGGAGGTAACTTAAGTTTGTTTTGAAACTTCAAATATGACAATATCAAAGTGTTGCATTTGCAAACATTTCCTGCTTTAGCAGGTGAATAGTCTTATTCTTGGTGGGGCTCATATTTCTTGAATCAAATCATGAAAACTTTATAATATGTTTCCAGTCTGACTTGTCCTTATCAATGCTTGTATCACATGTAATATGAGCAGTTGTTTGTCAAAAAAAAAAAAAATTACAATCTCTGCTTATAAGAGGCTCATGTATATGGTTATGAGACCAGCTCCCATTCTTTTTCCAGGTGAAGACAGTCCTTTGTATATGCAAGGGAAGCAGACATATAAAGTCTCACTAGGTAACTCCCATTTTTTTGAAAATTACTTTCATCCAGATAGAATGTTCCTGGTCTCAAAGCATGGATCTGTTGTGTTCCAGTCTGGGATATTCAGGACATGCTGGAGAGACAGATATGTCTCAAACAAACTCACAATTCACGTAAAAACAGAGCTCCTCAATGACCCTATTTAAGTGTAGCTTAGACAATTGGATGGGAGATAATAAATTTATCCCAGGGTGTCACTCACACTGGACATATAGACCATACAACTTGGTCAATAAGGGAACAAAAGCATAACATGGCTAGGCTTATAATGGCCCAAGGGCCAATAGCCTAGTAATCTCCTATGAATCTATGAACTTATCAAGCATTTTCCTAGGTCTAGCAGTTAGTGAAGTCTGTTCGGTTTAGATTCTTCCCCTCTTCAGGTTCCAGGTAGGGAAGTCAGAGCTCCTCTGTTTAGATCATGCCTCTCTTCTGGTTATAAGTGGTGAATTCAAAAGTGGACTAGATAGCCCTGTGCCTGACTAGATAATGGGCTGGAAAACCAGAAAAATCAGGAGGAAGGGTAGCTAACCAATTTCCTGAGAGAGGGGTTGGTGTTATGGGGCCTGGGGGGGTGTTAGATTATGTAAGTGGTCGATGTAATCAGTCTATGGTTATAGGTTGTCAATCAAACTAGAAAACTAGTGTTTGGCCCCCCTTTCTCAATCCTAACCACAAAAGGAAAACCCAAGTCCCAAATAAGTAGTAAAAAACATTTTCAAATACATGAAAGTTGCTGTTTAATTATGTACACATCATGAGGTAAAAAGCAGTTTCAGGAGTTTGAAAGTGAGGAGTTACTGTTTAGGTTCATATACATCTTGAGATCACAAGCCAACACAAATATATATAAAAAGTGACTTGTTTTCTGTGTTACTAGTTCACCAGACAAACTGTAACAAGGTAATGGTCACAAGAGTATCTTATAACTTTCAAGCACTAACAGGTGTAGAAACACTACAACAAACAGCTTCTCCCAAACAGACACACAACCCTAATCCACCTAGGCAGCTGGTCTGACAGTTGCATGTCACGGTAGTATTCTATACGGTTTACTATCATAAGTATGAAATGCAGCTGGCTAAAATGCGGTAATATCAACTTGGAAAAATGAAAACGGAGTGTATCGATGTGCAGAATGTCAAATCCGCATACTAATATTACAAAGACATGTGCCTGGAGCGTTTCTCCCCGGGTCTGTGCTGAAAATTGGCTTAGTTCCAAGTCGGACTTTCCTGGTTAACAAATTTTAAATAAATAAATAATGTGTGAATTATAACTTACCTGACATTAGTAGAATGCAGTCCTACACTGCACCAGACATGATGTGAGGATTTTACGGGGGGGGGGGGTCAAGCCCCCCACACTCCCTGCAAATATATATTCCAACTCCGAGATCACATTACAGTGGGGAAAAGGGTACATTTCCGATCCCCACTGTACTGCAATCTCTTGTTCAATGACCAACCTCATCTTTGCAAATACACTGAGCATTTGCTAAAACCGAACTCTTACAAGGGAAGGATCTGCAACTCGGGTCAGCCAAATGTCATTCGACAACCCATGGTCGCCAAAACTTCCCTCGACATTTTAAATGTAAACCATTCTGTATACGTTGTGCAACACATGCCATTCTGTAGCTTTATTACATTGTAATGCAGCTGTGGTCACCTTCAACAGACAGACATGCAGGCAGACAGCATTCCCCAGGTACATTACCATGTAGGTTGCAGATGCACAAGTATACTCTGAGTATACATATCTATGTGTGTGTCCAAAACAAGCAATACACAGGTATATGTCTGCCCCATTATGAACTGTTGAATCTAGACTGTTTGGTATCACGAGCTCTAAAACCAGCTCTTCACAGAGATACTAAAATATCTAAGGTAGCCGTTGCTTCCATGTAAGTGTAAGTGCCTGTTTTTGCTCTTATATTGCACTTTTAATTTATATTTGCATTCTATTGTCTGTTTGAATTGTCTGAACTGTTTTTTGACACATTTTACTGTGCACTGTGCTAGTTCAGCTGTAGCATAGCCCAGTTCCAGGTTTGCTGTTTCTTGGTCTGTTTTGCAACTTCTGAGCAGCAAATTCAAGCCATCTTTGTTTATGAAGGCCATTCTGCACCCTTGTGGGAAGAGAGTGCTGTCTGGATCCCATCTAATCGAGGGTGATTGAACTAAAGCTGAAAGAGAGGGTTCTTTTTGACTAGTTTGAGTTAAAAGAGTTATTTCTTGTTTTATTTAAGCCCCACATTTGTGCTTGTTTGCATATAGAGCACCATTATGCACTGCCATGTAGCAGTGGTTACCACTGGTGGCATTAGACAAAATTTTGCTTGTTAAATTTTCTCTTAGCACTCTGATTGTGGTCCTCCATTTTTTGTGGTCCTGCTCTACTGTTAGGTGGAGCACAAAGTCTAGCCTCAGAGGTACCAACACATCTATTACCCACTAGCCATTTCTGAGTGTGACCTCTTTTCTCGACCATATTTTATTTACCTAACACTATGGATGGAATATTTCACACAGTTTCTCTGTCCAGCTTGGTTTACATGGGCATCCTATGGCAGTGTAGCAACTATCTCATGTTCACCAACAACACTCGACTCCTAGTCCACACAAACTCAACATTTGAGAGATGCAACTATATTAAGAACCTTGAATCCATGCTCTCTTACATACCATTCAGTACATATGACAATGAGAGGGTTGTCAGCATGCACACCTCGCCTACTACTCCATCCAAACCCACATCACACATACCTACATATGCAGAGGTCTTCACCAGAAACATACCTAAACACCAGAGACCTCCCAAACACAAACACTAGCATTCTACACATAATACTTCCTCTGCAGAACACAATACACAATATACATAATAGCACATGCACCAGAATCTCACCTGGCAAGCCACTAAGGCAAAACACAAAACCAAACATATAACCTGCAGGTAAAGATCCAATTCCTTGTGCAGAATAAATAATAAACGGTGCAGCTCGAACAGGACAGAAACACTTTTGATAACACAAATCCACAGTTTTACTTCCACAGGTTAAGCGCTTTCATCTGTTTAATATACAGACTTCCTCAGAACCAAGATATTCCATCACCAGCTCTCATTATAAATCCAATTTGGCGCCAAAATTTAAAAAGTATCCCACTACTGCCTTAAAGAGACATTCATCAATTCCTCTCGTGCACAAGCTAATACATGGTTTGTATATATACTGTTTATCTAATATATTTGATTCAATAACTGATAAAACCTATAAATCATTGATTAAACATTAATTAATTTTATACTATATAAAAATATGAAAATATATAAAATTAGTATATGATGTATCCACATATTAAATATTTTAAAAACATGTTCTCTAAATTGAATGGTATATTAGCTACAGAATACAGAATTAATTAATTAATTAATTAATTAATTAATTAATTAATTAATATATACACTTCTATGAACATCTTAATAAAATATCTTTTCTCAATAAAATATAATATATATATGAAATATATATTAAAGGTAAAAAGCATTTATATACACAACAATGCTATATATTAAAACCACAACTAAATTAGTCAAGAATAAGTAATGGTTTGATACTAATACTTTCATTTATGCTTGGAAGACTAGTTTCATCTGTAAATATCTGCCACTTGCTTTCCATCATGGCTAAATATACTTTCCAATTACCCCCACAAACACTGCTATCAACATGTTCTAAAATAGTGAATTTAAAATAATGTTGATTCCCTTTACTAATAATATGCTTGGACAAAGCATTCTTAGTATCTTTAATCTGAATCTTGTAATAATGTTCATATATTCTGTTTTTAAAATTCCGCTCAGTCTTACCTATGTAAAATGCTGAGCATGCAACACATTTTGCAAGGTATACCACTTGTTTATGTTTGCATTACTTCTGAAAAATAAATTCCAAACAGTAGAGGTCCCAGGACTGATGCCTGTGAAACACCACTGGTTACTGGTCTGCTGATGGAGGTGGATTCCCCTATTTTGGCTATATGGGTTCTATCAGTGAGCCAGTTAGAAACCCATCTAACAATATAAGGGTTGATACCTAGCTAGGTGAGTTGGTCAATGAACTGTGGAATTGTGTTATCAAAAGTGTTTCTGTCCTGTTCGAGCTGCACCGTTTATTATTTATTCTGCACAAGGAATTGGATCTTTACAAAACCAAACATATTAGTCATAGAAGATTCAATCATGAGACACACAGATGCCCCTCCCTCCAGGCTGGAAAAGGTCAAGGTCATGGTCAACTATCTGTCATATGACAGGATACACCATATCACACATGTACTCAAGTCTCTCGACGACAGGTGCCGTTATGACTCCGTCATAGTCCATGTTGCTGTAAACGACTTGAGTTGTACCTCTCTGGACTATATGTAGAGAGACACGACTAAGCTCTTGGACTATGTGTCTCAAGCATGTATGTCCCTAGCCTTAAGCAGCATTTTAACTCTACCTAGGATGATGCCTCAATACAAACAGAAAATGATTGACTTCAATAATTGGCTTAGTTTCTGGTGTCATTCTAAGGGAATCTAGTATCTGTCAGCCTGGGATAACATGATTGACAGACATTGATGCTTTGCCAGACATGGTCTTCATCTGCCACCCCTAGGATTTTGGCTACTAGCTATGGTTCTTGCCACTGCCATGGTGCCTTTTTTAGGCAGTGTCTCAAGGACAAAATTCCCGATGTAAAAACTCCATCTAAAAATAACGTCAATGTTATAGGTTCATAGGTTCATAGGTTGGTACTAGGCTCTCGGCCTTAGGGCCTATAGAAGCCTAGACATAACAATTCCCTGGCTATTTCTTCCCACACTATTTACTTTCCTGGACCCCTGTTTAGCAGGGCGACTGATGTGAACCCCAGGGTGAATTTCCTTTCTCCCATCCAATCATCAAGATTCCTTTTGAAGAGGGCCAAAGATGTGCTCTGCTTGACATGTATGGGCAGTCTATTCAAGAGTCTGGGGAGTCTCTGGGTCAGGAACCTATTCCTCCAGCATGTTTTGTTTATTGTAATAACAAGGTTTGGATCCCTGGAGCGTGTGGCTCTTAGGGATTGGGATTTCTTTAAGTGTAGCATGTCCAACAGCTCTGGGTTTGACATGGCCTTGTATGTTAAGCAGAGATCGCCTCGGAGTAGACGATATGCGACAGAGTATAGCTGGAGTTTTTTAAGGTGATCAGCATAGGGCATCTGCTTTAGGCCTGTGATTCTTTTAGTGAGGTATTTCTGTGGCCTTTCCAGTTGTTGCAGATGTCTTGAGAGGTACATGCCAAATGGGGTGTTGTATTCTATAATGGGTCTAATGAGGGATGAGTACAGTGGGACAATGACCTCCTTTTTTCTTGATGAAAAGCCCTTAGTGATGAGGTGTGCCATATAGAAGGATTTCCTGACTGTTGTGGTGATGTGGTTTTTGAAGGTGAGACCACTGTCCACCTGTGTCCCTAAGTCTATTATCACACTTGCTCAGAGGTGACCTTTGCCTAACATACAAGGCCATGTCAAACCCAGATTTGATGAATACTTAAACCGACAACCACGGCTATTAGGGCGTGCTGGAGGGATAGATTCATATTACCTCAGTGTCACTGCTCTCAACAGAGGCACAAAATAAAATGGGTATAGTTCCATACTAAAAGGGGTGGCGTAAGCCACAAAACTATGGGCTAGGCTTGAACACTTTCGGTGTTTAGTGTACTGCCACCTATGTGTTAATTCATAGGTACATGTTTTTTCCCAAAGGAGATTCCTATACATTTCTTGGCATTGAGCTTGAGCCCATGGCTCTGGCACCAAGCATCTGTTTCTGTAAGGCCCTTTTGTGGAGTATCCACATAATTTGGGGATTCAATAATGACTCCCAGTTTGCAGTCATCTGCAAACTTTGCTAGCCAGAGTCCATTAGTGTTGGCCTGTACTTCAGAGAAGTAGATGCCAAACAAGAGAAGTCCCAGGACTGAACCTTGTCACTTGTCTGGAGCTGGATTTGGAGTCAGCTACTTTTACAGTGTGGGTTCTGTCAGTAAGACAGTTGGCAACCCATCGAGTGATGTAGGGATTAATGCCCAGTTTAGTATGTTTATCTATGATTCCAGAGTGAGGGATGGTGTCAAAGGCCTTGGCAAGGTCCAGATAGGCTGTGTGGACTGCCTTACCCTCATGCACGGCTCTGGAGTCAGATTCAAAGAAGTCAATCAGGTTCAGGAGACAAGATCAGCCTTTCACAAACCCAAACTGGGTGGGGTCCAGTGTTTTAAGGTTGCCAATGTCTTTGTTTATAAGTTCCATGATAATACGTTCCATGGCCTTGCAGATCAGGCTCGTCAGACTGATGGGGTGGTAGTTCCCAGGATCCAAGGTGGATCCCCCCTTGTGGAGTGGGATAACTTTAGCTGTGCGCCATTCATTGGGCACAAAGCCTGAGGTGAGGGTATGATTAAACAAGACACTTAGGTGAGGTGCCAGTTCATTTTGTAGTTCATGTAGTACACAGCCCAGGATGTCATCTGGTCCCATGGATGCTGTATTCTTAGCTTTGGAGAGTGCATTTTTTACCTGTGTGGCAGTTATTACCGGAATTTGGCAATCTTTCGGTATTGATATGGGCCATTTAGGGGGTGAGAGGGGGGTTTATGCTGCTAAGCACTAGGAGTCTTAACACTGGAAGCAGTCCTCACCTTGGAAGACACTGACATTTGTGAGTCAGGGAGACCTGGTTCAAGGCTGTGGAGAGCACCCCAGCCATATGAGGTTACACCTCCTTTCACACGTTCAGACAACAAACTGAAGGTGTAAAAACTAAAGGAGGCGCTGTATCAATATTCATTAAAGATAAACACACCTCCAGACTGGTTAAACAGTATGATTACCTGAAGATACTTCAGGTGAAATTAACTGTTGGTAGGGCACCTATTCAAGTCATTGCCAGCTACAGGACCCCTCTCCATGAATCAGGACACCCACTCTACCTATTTGGACCTACCAGAAGCTATCAAGATACATCCGAACACCACCATGGTTTTGATGGACTTTAACTACCCATCCATTGACTGGGTAAATTAATTGTGTTCAAACTCACTTGCCCAAAGGTTCCTCGACTTTATTAACTCCAGTGTCCTGGACCAGCTGGTTGACACCCCCATAAAGGGGTACCAACATCCTGGATCTGGTGCTTACCGATATGGGGGACCAGTGTAACACCCCCACTGTGAGGTCTTCCCTGGTAAAATCTGACCACAAATCAGTCTCATTCAAAGTAACTACCACACCTGACCTCCTCAACAGCAACTAAACTAAAAAACTTCTCCAAAGCAGATTATAACCTCTTACAGGATGGTATAAATAGCTTCACTGCACCTCCTCCTTCAGATTGAACTGACAACTATGCCAAGTTCTACACCAATGCTTTATACAAACACCTGTATAACTGCATTGATCATACCTGATAGGACCAAAACAAGCTCCTCAAAGAAGAGCACACCTGCCTGGCAGACAACTGCCATTAACAGACTTTACCATAAGAGGAAGAAATTGCTGTGTAAGGGTAAGAGGGAGTGAGCCCTAAACTGGAAACACTCCTTGCCCAGCTTAAACAAGCAAATAAACCTTCTTGTGAAGTCTTCCAAAGTAAACTACAAATCCAAATTAGCTTCCTCAACTAAGGTCAACTATAAGGCGTTCTTTAGTTACATCTATAACCTAAAAGGAAAGGCTCGTATTTGTGCTGAACTGGTAGTTAATGATACCACATATACTGAGCCTGTGGACATAACTAGCCTGTTGGCTGACAGGCTCTGTGAAAACTTCACTCTCCTGTCCCTACCACACGTACCCCATTACATCCCTACCACCTGTCCCCTACCTTGTATCTCTAAAGAGCAGGTTGTAAACACCCTCTCGAAGGCCAAAAACACAGCATCTATGGGACCTGATAACATCCCAGGCTGTGTCCTACATGGGCTCTAACAAGAATTAGCAACACCATTGGGTATTCTTTTCAGTCATAGTCTAAGCACCAGCATTGTCCCAGCTGAATGGAAAATGGCCACTGTTATTCCCTTGCACAAAGTTAGTGCTTCCATTGACCCCAGATACTATAGACCTATTAGCCTGACTTGCCTTATCTGCAAGGGCATAGTGCAAATCATCATTGACATTATCAACAAAGATATAGATAATCTCCAAACACTTGACCCTATTCAGTCTGGATTTGTCAAAGGGACATCATGCCTGTTAAACCTGGTGGACTTTTTCGAATCAGTCATCAAGGCCCTGGACAAGGGGAAATCTGTGCATACAGCCTACCTTTACTTAAGCAAGGCGTTTGACACTATGGCCCAGTCAAGCATCATTGACCATCAGAAGTAAAGCAAAACCTAAAGGTCTGTAGCTGACGAAGTTTGCTGATGACTGCAAACTGGAAGTGGACAATGAATCTCCAAATGATGTCAATATTCTACAAGAGGGTTTTACACAAACAAATGATCGGTGCCAAAGTCATGGCCTTAAACTCAATGCAAAAAAAATGTATTATCATCCCTTATGGTAACAGCAATGTTCCTGCTAACTAGCACATCAACAGCAATACCTTAAGTATGCAGTCACTGGTGAGAAACCTGGGCACACAGGTTGACAGCAACCTTACTTTTGACCACCATGTCTTCACAGTGGTAAGAAGGGCATTCTATATTGCTCATCTCATAAGTAAGGGCATTGCCTCCAGAAAATCTTTGTACTCTCCCCTCATCAGGCCAATAATTGAGTACAACACCCCTTTTGGTATGTACCTTTCCAAGCACCTGCAGCAATTGGAAAGACCACAAAGGCTCTTCACAAGGAAAATTCAAGGTCTTCAGATTCTGTCCTATGTGGATCATCTGGAATCACTGTCATTTTATGCTGTTTCATACATACTCAGAGGCAATATCTGAACCTGCTTTATTTGAAATGCTGCATATCCATAAATCAAATGGTACACTGGTCACTCACTATAATGACTTAACCTGGTCTGTGACATAAATAGAACCTGCTGGAGGGACAAATTTGTCTCCCAAAGGTTACCACATCTTTGGAACATGCTCCCACTTCATGTCAAACAAAGCACCTCATTGGCCCTCTTCAAAAGCAATCTGGACAATTGGATAGATAACTGTAAATTCACCCAAGGGGTTCCATCTGTGTCTGTCTTCAACAGGGCAATAGGTGCTGGTCATGGAAATAAAGGTAGAACGTGGCTAGGCCTGTAAGGGCCCTATACCCATCAGCCTAGTAACTCCCTATGATTCTATGATCCTGTTATACCACAAGGCCGTACTGGTCTGCCTTTATTAACAACTATTTTTCACAATTACCTTTAAGTGTACTTCCAGTTAACCTTCCTAGCACTCTTCCCTGTTAAAATACTTAATAGACACTCTATATTTCCCCACAGTGATTTTTTTCTACAAAAATAATTAATTTTCCTCTACAGAGAACTAGTAATAGAAGTGCCGCACATACTGCCATCAAGAGGTATTTCTGCTTTCCACAGTATTGACTGTCTTCAGCTGGTGACTTTTGTAGTCCAAATGCAAATCTATGTTTCCATCATAGCACAGTGAGGCACAATGAGGCTCCCTGCAAGCGTTGTCTTTTATATTGCACTGATTTGGGCCTCTGAGCATGAGAATTATGCAAATGAGGGATGAGCTTATAAATATCTCTGAATCCCTCATTCTGTGCATCCCGTTCATAACCAACCTCTCCCTGACAGTACTACAGATGCATTGTACCCATGTGAGCATGGTAATATCAGCAGGAAGTTGTATTTAAAATTCCCAGTTTAAGCCTCTAGACTACCCCCTATTCTGCATGTTCAAAATGACATTTTCCATCTCAAGCCTTGTCAATGGCTGCATTAGCGAGTTGCTCTATGCTGCATGACATTTCTAAGATGAATAAATGGACATGACTGTGAGATGATAGACATTGTTCTCTGGTAGAAGACCTAGTGAGTGACCATGACTTCAGATGGCACTGCTTCACACAGTGTGCCCTAATGGTGCTCTCAGGAGAGCAAATTCTTTCTCCACATATTGCATACAGGCCATGGTGCTATTTGCTGGGGTCTGCTATGAGATTCCTTAGTATAAGCTATATGCCTGGCACTGTTTCACCAGGACAGATACTAATGCCTCTTCCATTCCCTGCACTGCCAAAAGTGCAGGCATTATTACAGTCATTGTCTACTTGTGAGAAATGCAAGTTCCTAGCCAAATTTGAGGCCACACTCTTACAAACAAACACATCCTGTGCATTATCACTCACCTTTACCACATTCTACACATAATCATACTAAATAATGATACACTGAGACATTAAAAAATCCTTGTCCAAGCTGAAATGAACTAAATTAAACATTGCAACACCTGTTAGTGACAACAGACCTGACAGTCACCCAGAAACAACACATCCTAAAGCAATTACACCAACACAATGTTCAAATACAAGTAGAAATGTTCTAGTGATTTTTTGACTCCATAGTTACTGACATGGATTACTGACATGAATTCTACACTTGATGGCCAAGATTGCCGATATTACAATGGTTCTTAGGACCACTAGACAAGACAAAAATGATTACAGCATGGTGATGACCCATTCTGAGGTAACAATCTGGCACACAGAACCCTGCAGGATATGAAGACAAACATGACAGAGCTGTTCATGCATGGCGCAAGAGCCTACTACTATGAAGATCTGGTATGTGTCAGCATGGGATGAGATGCTTGACAGCTGTACTTGCTTTGCTAAGATGATTTGCACGTCTCATTCCGAGGCTTAGTGAAAGCTTTTGCTGACCCTACAGTGTGAAAGATTTAGCTGATGGTCTTCCCAACCTAATTACAAAACAAATCTACCACTGGACTATATCAGGTTGATTCTACTTAATGGACCATATCAAGGTGACTGTACTTAATGCTATTCTAAACAATAAACTCACAGATCTGGGGGTCCTCCTTGCTTTTAGAATGCATCCGTGTTTGTTGTTATGAAGACCTGATGTTAGTCCCCAGAAAGCACCCTTTAATACCTTAGTTTTGGGCTAACTACTAAATTACATATGATACAAACGGTGGTGGTGACCCTATGTTTGCTAGGGACCTCATTATCTAAAGATAGATACCTAGAGACATTTAAGAGCTGCTTATAGAGATCATCATTGAGATCATTGTGGGCTACAGAACCTCCTCCATGTCTGCAGGCTGATACCACCAACATAGGATATGAAAAAAAGTTCTTAGATTTCATAAACAAGAACTCCCTGGAACAGGTTATTAATGAACCAACCAGAGAACAAAATGTACTTGACCTGGTCATAACAAATGTAACATCTGTAAGTACCATCCCCTAGGTATCTCCCTCACTGGTCAAGTCAGATGGCAAACTGGTAATCTTCTCTATCAAAAACCAATAAACCAAAAGAAACAATTATCACTGAATTCAAAGTCTTTAGATGTACAAATGCCTGCTATTGTATGCTGAAGTCGTTAAATTCAGAAATAACAATATTATCCACAATGTTGATAATGCAAATCATTATGCAGAAAAGTTCTACTCACAACTGGACAAATATATTAAATTGGGACTCCCAACTGAATTGTAGCAAACAGAGAGGTTTAAAAGATAACCAGTGTGGTGGTGGAATTCAAACATTAATAAACTAAAAAGTAATAAAAGGAATAAACTCCTAAAACTATATAGAAAGACACATAACTGTGTCAAATTACAGAATATCAAGCAGCTAGATATTACAATGAAAAGGGCATAATGAAAATAAAAGTGGCCCATAAACTTAGATTAGCCACAGAAGCTAAAGATAACAACAAATTATTTTAGGTATGGCAGAAACATAATAAATAACACCCAACATTGCTCTGAGCTTTTTCACAATATTCACAATGGTACTATTACAATCCAGTAGCTATTGCTAACATACCGGCAAATAAATTCAATGCCATCTTCACCCCTCAGATATCCATGCTCAACCTACTTATTTCTGATGGAATCAAAAGAACAGCAATCATGAAAGAGCATGCCTTAAAAATAGTCTCCCAAATGAAGACCATCTCATTCATGGCACCTGACAACATACCCAGATACTTAATTAATAGAACTAAGCATGCTTTGGCAGATACACTCCTCAAACTCTTCACCCTGAGCCTATCAACTGGCTTTATCCCACAGAAGTAGCATGCAGTTGTTGTGATGCAACTACTCACAGATAGCCCCACTTCAGACCCTAGGACCTATAGACACATCAACTGCATTTTTGGTTGCTTTTAGTATTTCTGCAAAGGTTTCCAGAATACCATGCATTATGTTTATTATTTTGATACCAGTCAAATGTCCCTTTTTCTACCTCCCAAGTATCTTCCCTGTCCCATTGATTATGGATGACCCATATTTAGGATGAACCATTCCATGTCTAATGTGCTACCTTGTCATTTTTTTTGACTAACAAACATTTCTCAAAAAAAAATCAGCTAATATCTGAAAAAAGTTTTATTTTTTTTCCTAAAAAACTTGTTTAGCATATATGCATTATCGAAAAGAAGCCATAAAACACAAAATGCATTCTTTCTGCAGTCTCTTCTGAGACTATCGCATGCCAGACAAATTGACTTGTTTGGGTTTTTTAGAAGTGTCATTTTGCCAAGTTGCTGGAGGGTATTTGGACAACTACTGTCCAAACAGATACAAGACATTTTGCTTTCACAAAAATACATGTCAACACATCCTCCTTAAGTTTGTGTTTTGCATTTGTTATACTTTTTTTGTTTAACTTTGTAGTCACATGGGTAAAACTTATGATATTTAGCATGCAATGCTGGGTTTGTGGCCTGTGTGTCACCAGGGCAGATACTTGTGTTTTGAAACAAGCTTTTTCACTTTATTTCTCACAAGTACTAAATTAAGCTGTGATGGATATATATGGGATGAAGCAACAAAGAGTGCAAAGCAGAATGTAACAGTGGGAGATGCTCTATGCAGCCTTCCCATAAATATATCTCTTTAATAATGTGGAGTGTACTGGTATGTTAGAAAGGAAGTACACCAACACTGTAGTGGATACAATATGATATATAGCTTATTTTGGGAATTATCCAAAGAAGGATTGATTATAAAGCCAAGAAAGGTAATACATGGCATTATTTTCAAAGGAGAACACCACTGAAATAAATTGAGTGGCACTTGTTAACACAGTCAGAGTTGAAATAAAATATGTGCATACTTAAATCAACAATAATGATACCTTTAATACATTTATTTTGTTTGAAACTTGCCATATACAGTACCTACTGTATGAAATAATAATATACAGTTTGAAAGTTTTAAGCATCTCCCTACTGAGCCTGCTTTCATAGGGTTTTAAAATTTATAAACCATTTCCTAACTGATTCTGCTTTAGTTCATTTCTAAAAACATGCAAGCTATGCCTTTCTCTTAAGTTAACAGTCAATAACATTTTTGGGAAGTCATCAGTGTGTTGTAAAGTGTGCTACAAACAAATAGTAAGCTACATGTTTATTAATTGTATTCCAAAGTTGAACGAAGTTTGAGTGCATCATTAAAGATGATGCAGGCTGAACAATATGTGCACTGCTTAGGAAGAAAACCTCACCTGCAATGTGACTATTAAACCTCATTTTGTCTGTATACATGCAAGGCTATCCGTAGCTGACAGAGTGGGAGTTATTACATGCTAAAGTTAATATAAAACAGAAACAATATTGCTAAGTAGCTTCTTGAAATCTAAAACAAGTCCTGTTGAATACAATGAGAGAAATTATATGTTTTTACTTACCCAGTTTGAAAGTGTTATTATACTCTTGGTCAGGGCCCATCCATGCAAGGACCACTTTTTCACAGCAGTTTACCTGGTATGCAGTGACCATAGGTTTAACTGCATTTAAAAAGGATGAGTAGGGTCTATATCACCATGCTGGCAGTGAAACAACACCAAAGAAGGCAAAAATTGGTCTATGCTTTTGTGAATTCACAGAAATATCTTTTTCTCCTTCCATTCATCGAAATGGTCCTCATATTCTTAATGGTGAACAGACCACACTTTAGCCATTTAAAACATATGATGTGTGCAGTCTTCTCAAATAACACGGAGAGTGGCCAATTTAGTTCCTTCAGGGAGAAATAAGGCAGTAAGGAGAAGCAGTATCATAATTTAGGTTTATAAGTTCTATTTTATTTGTATTTATTTTATTTAATTTTATTTTTATTTGAATTTGTTAACTAGGTAAGCGAGCTGGTACAAGCACCCTTTTGAGCCATGACCTGGAGCAGAGGCAAAACAAAACAAAAATAAGTTCATGAAAGATTAACAAACACAAATGAACCAACATGTACATGAGTACAAATAAAGGTGTACAGGCTGAGTGACCACATAATTAATTGAAAGGTGCACAGATTGACAAAATGCAGAGATAATGCAATAATGCAATTTAAGGAGAACATGCCCCATTTATTCCCTACTCCTGATACATAACCTATGAGTTTGCTTATGCAGGAGAGCTATGCAACTATTCAAGTGCCCAGTGATGGCATATTTTGTCTGTCTGTGCCATCCACCTCATATCAGCCTTGCGTGTATAATGTAACGCACCTGGTCTTCAAGATGGAAATCCTCATCCATCTCTGACCAATACAAAGATGTAGCTGCAGTCAAGAACCTTTCTCTGCACTGGTCTAGCTAGAGATAATGGTGTAGCAATTATAGAAATATGATCCTACTCTCTTGATAGATTACATTATGGGAATAGTCAGAGATTCCATATGTACAGCATTACAATAAATAAAGGAAGCTAATCATATAACAACATCATGTAAAATGTTTAATAAGATGCAGCAGCTGAACTTAAAGTGAGTAGAGTATAGACATAACATGAAAAAGACAGCTGTATGACCTGTCAATTAGTGGCATTAATCCCAGTTTTAAAACGATGATACATAATTCCTGGAATACTCAAAAAGCTCAACATTTAACTCAGCAATTAGTCCTGCCTGCTTATGTCTGAAGTGCATCTGTTTCTTTCCCAGACATAAATTCCATCACATTTAGATGTCCAGAAACTGAACTATTTAGGAAAGCATATAATATATTAGTACTTCAGTTAGTGACTGAATTTTATCAAGAAATGAGAACAGAAGAGCACTGTTAAAGAATACATTTCTTGGCTTAAAATTCTTGGAATGTTTGTGCAAGACCATATTCTGTTTCATCTGTAGTATAAGCAGCTGTGCTTCATGTTACCTGTAATTGCAAGTTGTCCAGTAAATGTAGAAAAAGTCCTCAACATTATTAATAAGGTGTGAAAAAATAAATGCATAAACTGCAGTCATTGGATATGCATTGATTCTCAGTTCTTTAGCGGTCAGGCCTAATATTCAGCTTTCTTTCTGAGGATAGAAAACTGGAAAGAACAGGTATATTTTTATAACATGCTATGTAAATTGCCTGGTTCACCTGCTATCTATTTGATGTAGTACAATATGTAAAATGGTGAAAATCGCTGTCTATATACCTACTAATACAAATAAACGTCCCTTAGTGACTACACTATGGTCCCTCCTGTTAAATAGATTTATAAATTGCATGCACACTGCAGCTTCTTCAAACAGGCTTCTGTCAAACAATATGCTGATGATTCAACACTGCTGTGCTCACCCCCAAATCTCTGACATCTACACATTGGGCAGGATTCACGAAGCCTCCGTGTAAGAGATACAAGGCTTACACAGAGGCTGCAGTTAAACGGAGTGATGTCAGCATGTCATGCATATGCATGAGGGCATGCTGAATCACACCTAAGGCTAACATTGTCCTTGGAAGACAGTAGGGGGCGTGTCCGTAGGCCGAGCCCTGCAAGCAGACACGCCCCCAGAAGAGTAAAAGTGCTCAAAGTAAACACCGACAGAGTCCATGTAAATGTGAATAAACACAACACAACACATGCCCCCACAGACTATGAACATAAAATATATAAATGAACATGTTATATATTTTTTTTTTAAATTGTAAAGATGTTTGCCCGTGAGTGCGCTCGTTGCGCGGGCGTGCCCGTAGCTTAGCCACAGTTAGCAGTCAGTGGAAAAGCATATAAGAAATAAATATGCAAAATAAGCCAAGAAGCAATAGCGTAGCAGTAGAGACATCAGCTGAAGAGCAGGCAGTCATGGTTCGAGCCCCCAATAAGCACTAAACAAGTCCCTGACAAATATGTACACATATAAAATTATATTCTATGTAAAATGTAATGAAATAGGCCATTTATTTTGAAGAAATGTGAGATAACAAAACAATAAAAAATGCCAGATGTGCCTATAGCTGAGCTACAGTTTAACAAGGTGAGTGCATCTGCCCGTAGGTGAGCAGTGGTTTAACAGGTGTAAAATGAGTGCCCGTAGGTGAGCAGTGGTTTAACAGGTGTAAAATGAGTGCCCGTAGGTGGGCAGTGGTTTAAAATGCTAAAACTGTGTGCCCCTAGCTGAGCTGAGTGTAAGATGCATGCTAACAGCCAAATGAAGCGTAAATCAGCGTACCCCGTTTGCGCGGAGCTGCGCACCGTGCCAACAAACTAACCAACGGGCAACGTTGAGCAAGCTGTATCAAAACTGCCTTTACACAGACACACCCCCTAGCCTGTCTAGACAGTCATAAAATATAAAAAGCAGTGGCCAGGTTCGAACCCAGGATACCATGCACCACAGTCAAGGTACTGAACTATTAAGCCATGACAGCAGTATTTAGAAATGCAGTAATAGCAAATATATAGGAATGAATAGAAAGTGGAGCATGACAATGCAGGTTTTGTGAGGTTGATACAATTCCAAAATGGCCAATCACAGATAAGTGCGGGAAAAACGGCATATATAAGCTCCATAGGCAGGAATACACAGCATAAACGATTGTAGAACTAACTTGCAGCCAGAATGTCAGGAGTAGGTGAGGGTAGTTGCTTTCGAGCACAGAGCTGGGGCATTGAGGAGTCCAGATACATGGTCTGGCTCCTAGTCCACAATCATGAGGCCCAACTCATGCAGGGCCAGGTCCTGTGGGGAGCATATAGGGCTGAGGCATGGGACCGGTTGGCTCATGATCTCACCAGTGCCACAGGGATTCCAAGGACTGGTGAGCAGGTCCGTCACCACCATGCGGACCTGAAGAGACGTAAGCAGGATCAATTGAACCTTTGGATCCAGGAGGCCCGGCAAATGCCCAATGCCACACTACTGAGTAAGTTACATTTAATTATGTATGTAAGAAATTAAACTAGCTGATATTATGGAGATGTGTATTCCAATATGACTTAATTTATATTACAGCTGCAGGTATCCGTTCTGCGAACCGCAGAGCCTATGGCGATAGGCTGGTGCGGTTAAGCCACCAGGCAGGTCAGTAATCCACTCCCAGTAACTGTAAAGAAATATAAAAGTATGACAGTTTGCAAAAGAGCGCAGTGTAGTCACTAAGTAATAAAATGTGCAAGTAACAGTGTAAGAGTGTTTGCAAGTATTGCCTGATTACAAAAGTGTGTTGCAGTCTGTAATCCAAACAGATAAATGAAAATGTCTGAAATAAAGTCTGAAATAAAGATGTCCCACCTGTAATATAATAGTACACAACCTGCAGCAGGCTGAAAAGTACAGCTGCAGAAGATGAGCAAATCACATGTGTGAAATATATCCCTTTTGAAATACTGAAACATGACAGAAGTGAGACTGCTGGAAAGGATTGTAATAACTACAGGTAAAACATGTCAATAAAGACTAGAAGTAAGTACCATCCTGAATAGTAAAATGAAAACAAGTAAGAGAGTGTGAGAAAGAGTTATGAATCCACCAATAAAGTAGTAATAACCCCTGAATAAAGTATACTGCAGTCAGTACAGAATGAAATGAATGTGACAAGTAGAACCAAACTGCGAAATGTGTTCAAAGTGTTGCTGCAACTGGAATGTGTATCCCAAAATCTGGATATGTTGCTCTCAGTCTGCAATATGCAGATAGTATGATTGTCTGAAATCAACTTAACACAAACAAATGTCTAAAAATGTTTAAATCCAACAAGCCTCTCGAATATACTACATTAGTTTTATCTGCCATGGCCCACCCCTCTCAAATGCCCTGGCAAAACATACACTTCTGTTTCCCAACCATATTTTTAAATTTACTATTTTAAAACAAGTAATTCAGGATGAGAGGGGTGGGCCATGGCAGATAAAACTGGAAATTGAGGAGCTCTTATGGCAAATTAGGTGTGTTGCATATATTCCCCCAGGGCTAAATGAAAGCATTTCTATTAAATGCTTTCTTAAACTTTTAGCACTTAAGCGGTAGCTTTTAGCTAAAAGAAACTAATGTAGTATATTCGAGAGGCTCTAAACAAATTGCCTATAGCTAATTTTTCATGATAATTCTTTATGGTGATTTTATATGGTTATTATTATTTTTATTTTTAATGTATTTTGTTGATGCATATAGTACATGACATCTTGGGCTATTAAGTTGGCTGCTTTGATTATTTTATTTAATTATATCAACTAATTGATTAATTGTTCACTAATTAATTGGGATGTGTTTGTGTATAAATTGCTTAAACACATTGCATTGGTTATCTGAAGAAGGAAGAGCATTGCCTTTTCCGAAAGCGCTAATTTTTATTAAAACTGTTCGTACTGCTTATACTGCTCCTTGCTTTTTTCGCTTGTTGGATTTAAATGATTGTCTGAAATACCAAACATCCACAGTTGTCTATAGCTATATAAAGCAAATGTAGCAGGATGATGTAGCTGAACAAAGCCAGATATGAACGTGTATGAATAACAATACAATGTATATTGATGTAGCAGTAACAGTCCTATCACCAAATTGAAGTAGTTATCATATAGGAAACTGTAGTTAGAACAGTAGTGTGTATATATCTGCAGCTATTAGAAATGTACAGCATATGTATTGGTATTCGAAGGTGTTAATAATATTTTCTTCACCCCACCCTATAACCACATATAATCCATTCCACGTGAAATTGGTATGTGCAATCACAATTAACACCCATGGACATTTGTCCTGTTGGGTCATAAATATTTGCATGTACGTTGATGCATCTGCCCTGTTCATACATCCAAACCTGATGGCCTGTTGCCATCAATCAACCCTGCATGTTGTTGGACTGTGTATTGCTGTTCAAATTATGCATGTGTTATGCTCGCTGTTCAATGGTGTGAATATCTGGGTGTTTGGTTAATGGGAATACTAATGCATGCTGTTATAACTAATTGCGAATGGTATTGTATGTTACTAACCCAAACTGTCATGACATAATGCAAAACATAGGACGACAGGGAAGATGGGTTCCAGTGGACCCATCTCTCCCACCTCAGCTGGCGAGTGCACCTGGCACTAGTGCCCAGTCTGGACCCTTCTCCGGTGGCCCTGTGCCACCTGCGGGTGGAAGCGCTGCAGGGGATGGGGCCCGTCCCCCCTCTGCAAGTGTGGCCAGAGGAGAACCACCACTCACCCTCTGTAGCGTCCGGACTGTGGTGTGTAGGGAGATCCAGGACTCTGTTCTTGGGCCCCTACGCCAGCTTGAGGTACAGGTGGCACAACTTACGGGCATGCCTGTTGCCCGACCTACACAGCCCCGTCCTGGGCAGTGAAGGAACAGTGGCAACTGCCCATGGGTGGGGATATCAGTTCCACTGTTGCCATCTGTGGGCTCATGGGCTCTGGATATCCAAACATCCGTCCCCGTCAATTGTGTAACCCCCCCACATGTGTCATACACCGCCCCTGTATGCATCTTGTTTGTCTTGTCTGTTGACCTACCACCTCCCCAGCTATACCAACTTCCTTCACCTGACATACCACTCTCACCTGAAAAAAAAAAAAAAAAAGGGCACTCTGTACCCACAAAAAATGACGCCCCATACATAGCTGCCCATTCCGCACACATGTCTGCTGTACATGGAAACTATCAATTACAATTGGCTGTACAACAAGTATTATTGTTGTCCTGACACCTCTCTCAGGGGTGGAAGGTTTCAAATGTCACACCAAATTACATACATATGCACAGCTGTTGCTGATGAAGAAATGGGCAGCTATGGGCCTTACCTACATCTCTCCTGCAAAACCCAAGCTTGTTTCCCTACTGTCTTACCCTCTTTGTGACCCCTTTTTCACCACTTTCCTGTCTACCCATTTTCATTTCTTTCAAAGAAAATAGCACGGGTGTGCGCCAGAGTAAGCACTGTTAAGCGGTTGTAAGCGGGTGTGCGCAGAGCTGAACACCAGTGCGCATGTGGGAGCTCCGCTCAAACCAGCGCTAACCTGGTTACAACTGCTTAAAAGTGCCTTAGTCACTCTGATTGACAGGTCCTGTAGTCAGTTCAAAAGCAAAATAAAATCCCACTGTCAGTCCCTAACCCAGGACCTTGGAAACAGTAGTCTGCATGACCTACCACTAAGCCATGACTGTTATACAAGAACATTGTGCTAAAATAAATATATCATGTAATAGTAGGAATGAATGTAAAGGGAATATGGGATGTGTAGTACACAAAGCATGTCATTTATACTTACTGTCAAAACTAGTGGATTTCCATAATAGTAGTGTGTGAACAGAAACAGCCATGCTAGTTGGTAGCTAGTAGGTAATAATGTCAGTTAATGTACATATATAAATGTATGTATATTTACATATATATATATATATATATATATATATATATATATATATATATATATACATATAGTTGTAGGTGTCAGTGTGCATACACACTTACTACAGGAAACAGGAGAGAGGAATGGAGAAATGTGATTCTACAACACAGCCTGAATCATGAGAAAGATACTAACCTTTACACTCACAGAACAGTGTCCACAGCATACCAGCATGGTCCCCGCCCTTACAATCTGAAAGGGCAATGCCTATCTCACATACCCTTTTATAGCACTGCCCTGAAATCACAGTGAGAACTGCAATCAGTACACAACTGGTTGCATGCAATTAGCAAATGCTGGCTTACAATTGGTGCAGAGGCCATCACATGGACTTATGCAGCTACCTACAAAAGCATCCTGTACTCACACTCCACACATGCAATACTTTCATTGCAGTGTCTGGAGGCAGACAGATAGAGAGAGAGAGAGAGACAGAGAGAGAGAGAGAGAGAGAGAGAGAGAAAGAAATAAAAAATTAAGAACACAAACAACAACACACGGTACACAAACTAAGTTGAAGCTGTCAGCAGTGTCAGTATCAAGCTGTGCCAGCAGCAGCAGGAAGCTGTAGTAGTGGTAATGCAACCAGCTGTGACAAACACAGGTAATGTAAAGTAACAAGTTAATAGTCTGCATACTGTGAACCCTCCATATGTGTCATAGGTCTGTATCTATAGGTATGTCCATGTGATATGTTGTGTGCACGTAGTTCCACCTAAAGGGGATGACTATACATTACATGTCATTCAGTGTTAGGCCATGATCCTGGCACCAGTTTTCCGTTTCAGTGAGGCCTGTCTGTAGGATGTGTGTGTCAGCTGGTGTAACGATTATGGCGCTTAGTTTGCAGTCATCTGGGAACTTTGTCATCCACAACCCGCACATGTTTGCTTTTACATCTGAGAAATAAATGCCAAACAAGAGGGGTCATAGGACAGAGGCCTGTGGGATACCACATGTGACTGGCATTGAGTCTGACATGGCTCCTACAATATCGATATTATGGATTCTGTATGTCAACCAGTGTGCAACCCATTATGTGACATATGTAGTAACATGTAAGCTAATGAGCTTGTCTATGATGCCTGAGTGGAGTACTGTGTTGAAGGCCTTAGGCAAGTCCAGGTAGGCTGTATGAATTGCGTTGCCCTCATCAATGGCTGTAGTGACTGTTTTGAAAGGTCAACCATGTTCAAAAGGCAGGATCAGCCCATCACAAAGGCAAACTGGCTGGGAACAAGTGTCTGCAGGTACCCAATATTGCTGTATATGCGTCCCATACTGAATCATTCCATAGCTTTGCAGACCAGGCTGGTTAAGCTTATGGTGCAGTAGTTCCCAGGGTCAGTAGAGATGCCTCCTTAGTGGAGTGGGAACACTGATGCTGTATGCCAGTGTTCAGGTACATATCCCGTAGTACGGCCAAGGTTAAATATCAGTCTTATATGCGGTTGTATGTCCTCTTGGAGTTCACGTAGCACACATCCAGGGATACCATCAGGTCACATTGATGCTGTGTGTTTTGCTTTGCTGAGGGCGGCCCTCACCTGGACATGTGAGATGACAGGGAGGTTACATTCAGCTGTGATAAGTATTTCTAAGTGTGGGGGAGAAGGAGGGGGGATACGTGCACCGAACCTGTCTGCAAGAATGTTGCCAATATCTGTGTGTTCGGTGAATATTAAGTAGGTGTGTAGTAACTCAGAGCATATCTGAGGCGTTTGGTCCATATGTGTAACATAACTGAAGAAGGCCTTGTGGTTATCTATAGTGTTCGTGGCCATTTCCCTCCCAGAGTAGGCCGTGGATGTTGTTATGAGAGACCATAGCTTATTACCAGTGCTGACCACAGATGCCTTCCCTTAATGTGAATCTGCTCTGTCCTGCAGTAGCCTCCTTCTATCGTTATACAATCTGCCTTTGGCTGGGGTCCACCGGACAGGATGCCTAACCTTTGTGCATAGGGTCTGGGTTAGAAATGTGTGTGCATGTTCCATGCATTCTTTGGGATGTCCATGGGAAGCATTCGCAAAGGGGTCAGCAGTGTGGGTTGTGGCTTCCACTGGCCCAGTGGGCTGCATGGATACCATGTCAGTCCTAACAAGTGAATAACTGTCTAATCACATACATATCAAAGTAGTCTACTGTGCTGGTGGTGGTGGTGGTGGGATATGTATATCCAGGCCGAGTAACTTGTGTCCAGATCACACTAGTGGATGGCTTTCCACATACAGTACCTTGGTATGAACCCCCAGAGTGAGGTTGTGCATTGGACCCATCGCAGTGTGCTGACCAATGGGGCATGCTACTATGTTGTATGGAATGTGGCAGGTATTGTTGCACAGGTGCTGGCTGAGCACTGATATCTGGCCATGTACTTGTGTATCCACCAAGAGACACACACATGCTACATATGGGAGTAGTAGTATATCACTACAGTTGAGTATCATGTTTAGTATGTGTGCCATATATTGCTGACATAGTCTGCTGATATCCTGTTAGTGTTCTCTTCCAGGGACATGTCGCATCAGTGTAATCCTGCCTACTCTGCAGCAGAAGCTGAGGAGATACACCAGAGCCAGGTGCGGGATTATGACATACTGTTTTCCCGCACCAGCCAGAATCAGCAGGAGAGGGCTGCACTGTGGCAAGACCTTGTCCGTAGGGTAAATGACACTGGCACGCATAATAGAACATATGAGCTGGTACGACATCACTACAGTGATTTAATCAGAAATGTCCATCAGCGTGCTTCGGATATCCACAGGCAACAGGTTGCCACAGGAGGTGGGGTGGCCACACATCCCCCCTTCACCAGACTGGAGGGGCTACTCCTGTGTTGTGGCTCCAGCCCCGGAACATCAACAGCAACACATCTGCATCATGATGGAGGCTGGATCCACGCAGCAACACAACATGGAGCATGCAGGAAATATGCCATATGTACACTTGACTGTTCTGTACACTGTTAATTTATGCTTGTGTAAGGTGTGTCCGTGGTATGTAGCTGTCAACATAGTATGTAATTGTGCAGGTGTGATATTGCCAATATCAGCAGCTGACGTGTGAAAAGCAACTGGTGTACTACTGTACTGTATTATAGGCAGTATCAATGGCACAGTTGTGCCCACTGACATTAATCTCCTCATTTCTGCAGGTCCCTCCGGTGTTACAGCAAGGCAGCCCATCCATGCTGGTGAGTGTGTTTTAACAATACCTATAATAGTCCTGATAGTGCTAGTAATACTAGTGTAACTCAGTAGTGGTCTGTGTGTATACTGCGGGGTGTGCATATGTGCATGTGTGCATGTGTACCTGTGTCCACGTGTGCATGTGTGCATGTGTGCCTGTGTCCATGTGTGCATGTGTGCATGTGTGCCTGTGTCCATGTGTGCATGTGTGCATGTGTGCATGTGTGCATGTGTGCCTGTGTCCACGTGTGCATGTGTGCATGTGTGCATGTGTCCATGTGTACACATGTCCACGTGTGCATGGTTCCATGTGTGCACATGTGCACGTGTCACCGTGTGCATGTGTGCATGGGTGCATGTGTGCATGTGTGCCTGTGTCCACATGTGCATGTGTGCCTGTGTCCACATGTGCATGTGTGCATGTGTGCATGTGTGCCTGTGTCGATGTGTGCATGTGTGCATGTGTGCCTGTGTCCATGTGTGCATGTGTGCATGCGTCCACGTGTGCATGTGTGCATGTGTGCATAAGTGCATCACTGGTAACATTGTGTAGACATTGTAAACTGTGTTTCCTGTCTTCCTCCCACAGGTTCTGGTACTGCTCTGGTGTCCTGCAGCAGGGAACCTGAATCTGGTGCCACAGGTACTGATAATGATGATATCTGTGTAATGGCACAGGAAGGTGTGTCAGGGTCCGTCATTGGTCAGCCAATTGACAGTACACAGCTGTCAACCCCATCATTGTGCACAGTCATCCTGCCAGTACATCCTATGTCACCATTGTCCCTAGGTGATGGACAGGATACAGTGGGCATTGACCAGGGTAATGTGGTATCTGTGGCACATGCTTCCCCACACAGCAGCCATGGGCAGGGTCCTGCGATGGTACCACACAGACAGTTGCCCATGGGTTCTCGTGGGAGCATCCGTGGGTGTACTGCCTCTGGCAGATGTGCCCAAAGAGGTCTGTCAACTTCAGCTATGTTTCGGGCTGTCATGCAGGCACAGTCGCGTATGGAAAGGTACACCAGACAGGGTCTGAGGGAGCTGAAAGCATGTCGCACAGCCATGACTGACAGTATGCGTGACATCGCGGATGCTATCCGTAATTTCACCAATGTCATAGACAGACGTTGTGGGGACATATTACAGCAGTTCCACAACCACATGTCCATGAGCCAGGGCAATGGTGGACGGTTGCAGCGTCGGCGTGGTCGTATGCCAGAAACAGCAGCAGCTGGCAGTCGGTGCGGATGACAACAGGCCCGCAGATGCCCCCATAGTGCCATCAGCAGCCCTAGCAATGCTGGGTCTGTGCTGTCATCGGAACGCCCCAGGAGACCATGTGCACGTGGCTCTGGACAGTCCCAACAGGGACCTGTGTCCAGTCAACACACTCCCGCTTCTGATGACAGTACACAGTCTGGCTTAGTACCGGATACAGTCCGTAGCACCCCTGCCAGGCACAGGTACCGTGTCCGTGCCCACAAACACTGATCTGTATGACCTGCCAGGTGCAGCCTGTGGCTGTCCACAAACTCCTGTATATGGCAGCCATGAGGTGGAACTGTGTGCGTGCATACACACATGCGAAATGTTAACACCTAGGGCTACAACATACATGCACACACTGCACCAACAGTGCCCCACCCTGTACTGCTGTCCCTCACCAACACACATGCACACACATGTCAATTGGTGGTATCAGTGGCAGACTCAGGCATACCTAATTCACACCCTGTGCATATGATGAAACTGTGCCACCTCCTACAATCTCCAACATCAGTGCAGGAACAGATAAACACGTTGCTAATGCACAGGGTGACTACATAAAAGTGTATTAGTAGTATCATGGTGGTAACAGTACAGTGTGCTGATATGACTGTGTGTATATCCCAGCATGCCTGATGCAGTAACCGTATGACTGTCCTGAATTGTTATCTACACCCATAGTAAGTACCATAGTGTAACAGCTGCACATTATTGCATACCAGTGGTAAGGATGTCAGCAGATAGCCACATACATGGGTAGCACAGGGGGGAAGCTAATGCAAGTAGTGATATGCAATGATGGACATGTACAGTAATGGTGGCAAGTTGCCCACAATGACTATGCAATGTGGATGTTTGCGCATGTTGATATGTGTGCAGTACCAATGTAATACAAATCACAATTAACTATGACATAATATCAGTTCTACCATGGACATCTGAGCTGTGCATTCCTGGGTACATGTTGATAGTGCCTACATATTTGCACTGTTACCTACTGTTAGTGTTAACCCTTCTTTGTTGTACAATGGACTACTTCCAGCCCTGCTTAATGTAGCTTTGTTTGCATGCATGTTCGCTTGGGGTTCCCTGGAACACTGCGTCCACCTGCAATGCAGAGTTACAGTGCTTCTGTGGACTCCTAGTGACATCTGCATAGCATACTATACGTATGTCAAGTTTCCACATGACAGAACATCACTGTCTGTCCTGTTCGCATTTACGTTGCCTGTGACACATTGCACATGACTTACCTGGCATTTACCCACGTGTGCAGTCATATATGCCTGTGCTATGAAATTAGTAGCAGTACACCCATACATACACACCTTCAGTATGTTGTTCTCCATTGGCCGTATGTGTTGGTAATCACCATGGCAATCACACTACTATGGTAGCATGTGCAAAGGTAACCTGTGAATCACCTCTATGGTCCAGTTGTGGTTTATGTGAGTCATGTGGCAATGTCATAGCTGCCACATGTATGCAGTCAACCCACACCCCTGGCCAGGAATGTACAACACATGTGTGGGATGCCACCACATAGCCAATCTGGGGACTGAGCACTCTGAACCCAGTACTGCCATACCCTGTCAGGTGGCATGGCATACTACAGTGACTACAATACCAGTCTGACATAGACCCGCACTGACAGCAATCTGAACACACTAGGGCATACTTGGAGACTCAGAATAGCATCCTGCCTGAGCATCACACACCTCTGCAGCTGGCACACAGGCATACATTACGTCAGAACAGAGCACATGCCACACATGGCACAAACATCCCGTGTGCCACACACTCACAGCCTGTAGGGCTACACAACACACCTGCTACAGATGTGTCAGGTACCTCTCTTGGCCTCTGCAGTGGGGTCCCGCTCAACAGGCTGTACATGGTGAAGGTCACAGTGATATGCCTGTGGGGCACTATGGTCCACCACAAAACACATGCATACAGGTGAGTCAGAGGCATGGACACATATGACTCAGTCACTGACCATGTCACTATGGATGACCTGAGACATACCTCCCTGGACTACATGATAGGGAACATAGAAGCGATCTCTCAGCATGTGGCACAGGCCCGTATGAGCCTGATCTTGGTTGCCATCATACCCTCACCAGGTATGCTACCACAATATGTAGGAAGGGTGTTCTATGTCTACATTCTGCTCAATCTCCAATGTCATTCATAGGGTATCCACTGTCTGTCAATGTGTGCTTACATGCTAGGGAAGCCACAATGATTTGCGAGGGGCAGCTTGCACATGACACCCATGGACCACTGTATATTGGTGAAGCCCCTTGATACACACATAGTGCCTTTTGCTGCATGACATGGATTACATAGCCACCTCCGCGGGTATCACACAGGATAGGACACTAACAGTGATGCTACACAACACCAGCAGTGTACACCACAAGATGCATGCACTGGACACTGTCCTCAGCACAGTGAACTGCAATGTCTGTGCAGTACCAGATTCCTGATTCACAGCTCACAGGTGCAACCCATCACTGCCAGGTTATACCTCATACCATGCCTGTCATCCCCTACACATGTAACACACATGGACAGGGGGGTGGTATCCCAAGGCACCACAGATGCACTCACCTCCAGGTTGTTGGCACAGCACAAAGCATCAGGGCCTATCCATGAGCAGCTAACAGTGTGTTGGACTGCCTTCTGGTTCATAGCCTGGCACACACAACCCTCCCATACACAGGAAACCCAGCTATCCTCCCTAACAACACTGGCAATATTACAGTCACAAGAAATGTCTTTATATGGCTGGACTGCATCCAGCCAAACATTGTGTGTGAGCATTACTGTAGCTACAACACACTAGCTGAAAGGTTCCCAGCATGTGGTCACTGAATTGCAGTGGAATAACATGTTACCACTCCCACAACAGGTGGGAACATGCAGCACCTGTTCATTGACTACATGTAGACTATATGGCCCAGACCAGATGTGTATCCCCTGCTGTAGGTATTATACCATATACAACCCACACTGTATAGACACATACCGTGTGTGGCCCCTGCACAGTAAGACACAGTCATATTGTTATGCATTGCGAATACCATTTATCCACTCGAGGTACATGTCAGGCATGGTAACTACTGCAGGTCACAGGTATTTATGTGTATGTGTCACACACATACATCATGTGTGCATTGCCATTGCTGGTTTAGGCAATGGCATGCTTTGTTATGCACAACAACCCACACAAGGTCATATTGTGTGACACAACCACACGTGGCAGTTGTGGGTTTCCAAAACATACCTATCTGTGCTCTGACAATGGTAATAGATCCAGTAGCAGAGCGCACTATTGGCATTACTGGCCAAGTAGCCCTGTTTGGCTGTACTGATAGTGTGGTGACATCCCCTGTGTTTACTGGGGGAATATGCAGCATCTGGTGTATTGTAGTATTTGCCAAAAGGATCTGTTTTCTCACACTTGCAATTACACACACACTTGCTATTTGCAGGATTCATACTCTTACCTAACTATGTCACGACACGTGAGAGAGACGCATTAGCGAAGTGCACTATTTGGATTACTAGGAGGTTCCTCTTCTCTGGCTGTACTTATAGGGTGCTGACATCATCAGTGTTTGGAAAGGGTAATGTGCATCATGTAGTGTGATCTCCTGATTGCCAAAAAGCACATGTCTTTCATACAGAATTGCACACACACAAACTCCCCACATCCAAACACACACACTTGCAGGTTTCAAACTTCTACCTAACTATGTTATGACACTTGAGAAAGACGCATTAGCAGAGAGCACTATTCGTAATACTGGGAGGTTTTCCTTCTCCTGCTGTACTTATAGGGTGCTGACATCATCAGTGTTGAGATAGGGTAATGTGCATCCTGTAGTGTGTTCTCCTGATTGCCAAAAAGCACATGTCCTTCATACAGAATTGCACACACACAAACTCCCCACATCCAAACACACACACTTGCAGGTTTCAAACTTTTACCTAACTATGTTATGACACTTGAGAAAGACGCATTAGCAGAGTGTGCTATTCGGATTACTGGGAGGTTTTCCTTCTCCTGCTGTACTTATAGGGTGCTGACATCATCAGTGCTGAGATAGGGGAATGTGCATCCTGTAGAGTGTTTTCCCAGTTGCCAAAAGGACATTGCCCTCACACAGACTTGCACACACACTAACCCCTCTCCACACACACTGGGCAGTTGCAGGATTCAAACCCCTACCTAACTATGTTATGACACTTGTGACAGATGCATTAGCAGAGCACGCTATTCACATTGCTGGGAGGTTTCCTTTCTCCTGCTGTACTTATAGGGTGCTGACATCATCAGTGCTTAGATAGGGGAATGTGCATCCTGTAGAGTGTTTTCCCAGTTGCCAAAAGGCACACTTCCTCACACAGACTTGCCCACACATCAACCCCACACACACACACACACACACACACACACACACACACACACACACACACACACACACACACACACACACACACACACACTCTCTGAGTATTTGCATGGTTCAAACCCCTACCTAACTATATTATGGCACTTGAGGGAGACACATTAGCAGAGTGCGCTATCCGAATTACTGGGCATCTGTTCTGCACCTGCAGTATTTATAGGGTGCTGACATCTTCATTTCTACAGAGGTATGTACATCTAGTATTACCTGTCAGCTGGGGGGATAGCATATATATATGCATTTGCAGCCACCTACTTCAGGGTCAGATATGCACATCGCACTGGCAGGTTATGTTCTATACCATGCTTCATGACCACAGGACTTGTAACACACAACACAACCAGTCCAGAACACCACTCACATCCAGGACACACACTTTGCTTCCCTGGGAACAGTTCCAGGATATGCAGGTGTTCACATACACCATTCCAGTTGTTAACATCAGGTACAGGCATATTGTGTGTGGGAACTACTCGGGCCTCTAGAACTTTACACTACAGCCACTACAATTTGTGGGTCCATGTGCTATGGCAGAACCACTCACCACAGCCACATGGGGGAATACATATTGCACCTGTCCATCTGCAACATGGGTACTCACTGTTCCACACCAGAGGTAGACCACCATTGTTGATATCTGACCATACCCACCTTTCCCTGGATATCCATAGCCCATCCCCACCCCCAGGCAAGGTTGTCACTGCAAACAAACTGTATTTAGCACAAGCAGACTCTACACTTGTGAAGACTGGGGTGGACGACTTCAAAGGACCCATGCTGGGGGACTATACTTGCCACTCTGCATAATCCTTGACAATTGCATTCTATGAGTATGTGTAAGGTTTGCATTGATCATGCTATCTCACATATACCCATGACTGCTCCACAACAAGACACCTGTCAGGTGTACACCAGCCATATATGGGCCGTCCAACAGACAGAGTGAGCTAATACATTGCAGAGCTGTAGCCCACAGAGGGAGGACATCTGTGAACAGTACCGGCATGACACTTCATTCCCACATAATCATCACAACACAGTGTTGACAGTGGAATTGTCCAGACAATGCAGATAGGGCTCCCCTCAGTCTGTTATTGATTCCCACTTACTGTTAGAGGTCCTCAGCAACCCTCTTCCAGCACACACCAACAACATGGATGTGGCTTAGCACATTCAAACCCTGGGATCTTCACTGTGCCCCTGCTTGACAGAAGCACAGCTCAGTAGCCTCACACATTGCCTTATGTGACCTACTTTACAGTGGCACAGTAGCCTACTGTACTGGGGATGCAGATGCCAAGCACACTCTGGCTAAGCTGTAATTCCCTAGGGCAAACAGCCTAGTATTGACCTCTACACCCATATGTTTAATTGTCAGATGCACAATATTTGTTGCTGTTAGACTGTCTGCAGGTCTTTATTGCCATAGCATTCCCTGTTCCTATGAACAACTTGTGTATCTGTGGAAGATGTTTGAATATGAGGGTGATCCACTATATCACTTATGTCTCTGTAGTCATTTACTGTGTGCACTGGGCAGATTGCTGGGATGTGGTTGGTTCCTGGAATGACACATACAAATACCAGATATGTGTGGCCAACTGCTAAATGGAGATATGGCCTAAGTGTGTGAGCACGGCCATTTCAGCCTTTCCATGGCATGTTGTCTGACATATGCCTCATTTATCAAAGTGTGCGAGCATGCTCAGTGTGAGCTTTCCATATGTTGAACTCTGCAGTCCACCACATATTTGGGTGTGTGTGAACTTCAACAATATCTCACATTTATGGTTGTGTGTTGGGTGTCATGTTGTGCACTTACTGGCTAACTGCTTCATGTCTGCCACAACAGGGATTATACTGTGCCTGCAGGGATTGCATGGGATACTTTGCATACAGTTGTCAACATCCTTTCATAATGACCTAACACTGTAGTACCGTATAGTGTACTGGTTCAGTGCTTTCACTGTGGTGGACAGTATCCTGGACTTTAGCCCTATCACTGCTTGACATCTTCATAGTGAGCACAACAGACTGTGTAGGGGCCAGTTGTGCACATATGACCATGTTGCATTATGTTCAGATATGGACTACCTACACCAGGCTTGTCCAACATTGGTAGTGTATTCCACAACATAGGTGGACATTGGCAAACACTTGCGATGTTCCCTAGGCCATTTCTGATGCTAGTCACAGAGTGTGTTTGTCCTTCGACACACATTGTAACTGGAGTTTGCCATGACATATGTCATGTTTAGTATACTGTGCCTCCGTCTACCTCTGACATAACAGTGATACCCAGGGTTAACCTACCATCTCCCATCCACTCATCAGGATTCCTCTTGAGGGGTGTCGATAGGTGACTCTGTGGCTAACCTGTACTGGGAGTTTACTCAAGAGTGAGGGTGGCTTCTGTGTTATGGATCATTCTGTACAGCTTGTCCTATGTATGTCAGTGCTGGGGTTTAGGTCTCTCATGTGCAAAGCTCACTGCCATTCAGATTGTACAAGGTGCAGCATGTTCATTGATTCCAGCTTGGACATGGCTTCATACATCAGGCACAGCTTGCCTCTGGGTGGGCAGTATGGCAGTGTGTGGAGCTGCAGTTTGTTTAATCAGGCAACACATGGCATCTGTTCATGCTCTTTGCTACTCCTGGTGGGGTACTGTTGTGGACTTTACAGTTGATGGAGGTGTCTGCTGTGGTATATCCCACAGGAGCTATTGTAGTCAATTGTGACGCTGATGAAGGATGACTGCAGAGCCACAGTGACCTCCCCTTATCTACATCTGACAACCTTCATGATTGGGTGGGTATATGGTATGTTTCTGCGAACACTACAGCCACATGTTTGTCCAATGCAGGATATCTATCACTTTGTGTCCCCAGGTCTCTCATTACATGTTAGGTACGTAATGGGTTAACACCTGTGTGGTAATTGGTGGGCACTTACTGTATATCCATGGTGGTTGTCTATACACAGTTCTGCAATTAGCTTGCTGACATGGCTATGGCTCCAGTTGTCTGTTTCTATGTGGCCCTTTTGTGGGTTGCTTGTGTCAGCTGGAGGTCAGATATGGTGGGCAGTTTGTACTCCTCTGCATACATGTTCAGTCACAGTCCTTCCATGTTGGCCTGTACCTATGGGACATATATGCGGAACGGGGGAGGTCCCAGGACCAAGCCTTGTGGGATGCCACTCATATCTGCTTTGTAGTCTGACATGGATGCAGCATGTCTGACCATGTCAGTTCTGTCCTTGGTCTGGTTTGCAACCCCTCTACTGACATAGGGGTTTATATTTAAGCTGGTGAACATATCCATACTGAACTCGTAGGGTATTGTCTGGAAGCATATGCACAGTCCAGCTATGCTGTGTGGACCACATTGCCCTCATCAATGACCTTAATGACTGTTTCAAATGGGTCAAACATGTTTAGGGGCAGGATCTGCACTTACGACAGCCACACTGGGTAGGGTCCGGTGTCAGTAGGTCCATGATAGCTTTATGTCTGCGGTACATACTGATCCTTTCCATAGCTGTGCAGACCAAGCTTGTCAGGATCCTGGGGTGGTAGTTTGCAGTATCCATTCAGGCAACACCTTTGTTGTGAAGGACCACTGTTGTTGTACACTGCTCTTTGGGTACATATCCTGTGGTAAGGCTGACATTGGGCAGTAGTGTGATTTGGCATTCCATTATTCTTGGAGTCCATGTTGGCCTCAGCCCAGGACACCATCACATACCTTTGCTGCTGTGTGTTTTGCTTTGTAGATGATGGCTGTTACCTCAGCATCTGCAATGTCAGGGGACCAGCAGTCTGCTGGGATAGATATTTTGCATTCTGGGGGTTGCACTGAACCTGTCAGGTTGTATGTTGGCAATATGTGTGTGTGTGTGTTTGGTATGTTGTTTGTAATATCTGTGTGATTCGGAGCATATCTGTGAATTCCCAACATGGTTCCTACCATCAGTTGAGTAAGCCTTGTGATTATCCTTAGTGTCCTGTACAATTTGTATCTTCATAGGTTCATAGGTTCATACTAGGCTATCCACCCTAGAGCATTAGTAAGCCTAGCCAGAGTGTGTGTGTCTTTCGCTGCCCCTTGCTATGTGACTATTATGGCCATTTATGATTTTCTTTACTGTGCCTCTGTCTGGATGTGACACAGTGAAGACCCCCAGTGTACATGTACGATCATCCATCCACTTGGCAATATTCCTGTTGAGGGGTGTCAGTGAGGGGCTCTGCCTAACATGGATTGGGATCCTGTTCCTGGGTGTGGGGAGCCTCTGGGTTATGTATCTGTCCCTCCAGCACATCCTATTTCATTATGTGTTGAGGCTGACATCTGTCACTCTCACAGTTCCAATGGCTTTGATTTCCTGGGGTGGAGCATGTCCATTACTCCTGTGTTGGACATGGCCTTGTACAACAGACATACAATGCCTCTGTGTAGGCAGTCTGTGACTGCATTCAGCTGGGGTGTCTACAGCCAGGCAGCATATGACATATATTTGACACCCTTTATCCTCTTGGTGAGGTACATTTGAGGTCTTCCTAACCGCTGCAGGTGTCAGGTACGGTACATCCCATATGAGTCATTGTACTAGATTATGGGTCTGATAAGGGAACAGTACAGGGGCACAGTGACCTCTGTTGATGTAGATGTGAATCCTTTCATGATACGGTGTCCAATATAGACAGTCTTCCTAACCACATTGGCATTGTGAGTGTCACATGACAGGTTACTGTCGACTTGTGTCCCTAGGTCCCTGATTACTCCTTGCATACATAATGGTTTACCACCTATGTGGTAATTTATGAGTACCTTGTCTGGTATTTGGTGGAACATTCATACTGTCCAGTGTCTTCAGGATGTCTGGGTGGGGTTCCTGTGTGTGAGAGTGTGGTCTGTCACATACTACAGACTGTACAGCAGTTTTGACTACACTTAGGTGCACATGGGTGGTCTCCGCTGCTTTGTTCATTGTTAGTTACCTGGCCATATGGGTGTCTGTGCTGCATATGGATACTCCCCCTCCTTTGATGTTTTGGTCCAGGTGTTGGGGCCATAACGCATGATATGTGGTATAACCTGATAGTGCTGGTGTGCTGTAAGTAGGCTTGCAGCAGGCTTCTGTCACTGCACAGACATCAATGTTCTCCATACTGGGAAGTGCCTCAGGTGCATGCATATTGCAGTTTACATATCTGGCATTGGTCAGCATTACCCTTATGTTTCTTACCACTTATGTTTTCTAGGGTGGTGGGTTAGTCTTTTTGGCCTTGCCTACGTACAGCTCTATGGAGGTGGCAAAGGCTTTATCCAGTATCCAGACGGCCAGAGGTAACAGGTGCAAGCCATCCCTGGAACAGCAGCATGGCTTGTCATGCATGACATCTCAAGCAGACAGACATTAGACACTCTTGGACTGACAGCTGTAACTGTGCCACCTGTTAAAGCTGATCATTCTGTGTTTGTACTGTGGCATCATTCTTGGTGAGGGTTGGATGCTGCAAACGGCCAGTGTCATACCGGCCTGGAGTACATACTCAGAGAGCTCATCCATGTCTCTTTTCATGTAGTCCAGGGAGGTACATCTCAGGTCATTCACACCAGCATGGACAATGAGTGCATCATATTTCTGCTTGCTTTGGGGTGACCTGCATATTTGTGTTATGTGGCATATTGTGGCAGCCTACAGGCAGCTTACTGTACCCTTTCCCTTGTTCAGTCTGGTGAGTGGGACAGCAGTGTGTCTGCCTATACAGACACCTATTACAACTGTATCAGGCATGTTGTTTCTCCTTCTGGCATGTAACTGTTTGGCACACCAGCTTTGTGTACTATGTGTTGTATGTGCTATGTTTGGAGGTTGTGGTTGCTTGGGGTCTGCTTTGGAGGCCTCTGTTGGTGTGGTGTGTTTGTAATTAGGGCCTCCAGGAATGTTTTTCTGTGTTTATGTGTTTGGTTTACAGTTGTGATAGGTCTATATGGGACTGGGTTTGTGGTGTATGTGGTTACCTTCTCCTCCTGACTAGTTTTGACAGTACTGAGCTGGGGGAGCTCAGCCTCCGGTTTGGATAAATGGTTGCATCTCTCACATATATTTGAATTTATTGGGGGGAGTATTGGGTTGTCTGTGTACTTGGGGCAGGTGTCACATTGCCTCTGGATTCACAGATTCTACTTGTTGTGGCTGGCCTTAGTGGATTGTATGTGTGGACATATTTTATTGCCATACTACTGATCAGTGATTACTTCCCTTTTTATGTTTGCTCTATCATGTAGTAGCTTCCCCATTCGCTTGCATGGTTTGGTAATGGCTGGAGTCCAGCATGCCAGATGCCTGTGTGTATGGCATTGTGTCTTGTTGTTATTTGTGATTGCATAATCCAAGCATTCCTGGCTGTGTTCATGGAATGCCTGTATAACATGTTCTGCGGTGTGTCCCATATTCTGCACCTGCACAGGGCCTTTCATGGATTCCACATTGGTTTGGAGGGGTGCAACTTATGCTTTAGACATGTTTTTCACTGTGGTTTTCTGGCCAGGGACTGTGGTCAGGATGTGTATATCCGGTGTGATTACTCTATGGTCTGGTCTTACCAGTGAGGGATACACTTCTCATCTTGCCGTCCAGTACGCATGTTGCTGATTATCACATCCAGTATGCTTACCCTCTTGTGGGAGTGGTACGTTGTTCCTGGGCATTTTGGTTTATGGATTCTGGGAACTTTTCTCCTACTGTGTTGGTGCTAGTATAATGCTCCCAGTGTATGTCTGGGTATTTTCAGTCAACCAATATAATGTGGTTTGGGGGGCTTGATATATTCATGTATTCCAACATAGGCCAGGTGTAGTTCCTGGTATTAGGACAGTAGTCTGCAGCAGGCTATATACTGGGAGGCAGTTTTAGCCATTGGTATTTGACCATGGCTAATCCATGCTGCTTCTTGTTGTGGTACCAACATGGGGGTGTGGTTATCCTTGACATTTATTGCTAGTCACCCTCCTTTTGTAGCTTGTTCCATGTTTTGCAGCTGTACAGCACAGTATGAGGTGTAACCTGGTAGTGTTAGGGTGCTGATGTGAGCCTTGACCCAGTTTTCTATTACAGGACTGATATCAACATTCTCCATACTGTGTGTGTTTACACTGCACGCATTTTTCTGTTTAGACTTCTGGCATTGGGTAGCATTACATCTAGGTTCCTATCCTTTGTGGTTCCTATGAAGGTGGGTTTGTGTTTTGAGACTTACCTATTCAGGGCAAGCTGTGGATACTGACAGCCTTTGCCAGTATCCATGGGGCCTGGACTGATAGGTGCACGCCACCCCTAGCAGGTGGTGCATCATGTCATGCTCAGCATGTCTTCCCAGGCTGAAACACATTGGCTCCCCTTTGATTAACTGCAATACTTCAGCCAGTTATTGCAATTGATCATCCCATCATCATTTTGTGGCTTCATGCTTGGTGAGGGTGGATGTTAGTCAGGGACCTCAAGTGTGCATATAGTACATGGTGTTACATTACTTAACACATGGCATTCATGCCTCAGGTGGTGCTGCAGGGCTGCCTCTGTCGGATGCACATATTACACTCCCTGTACATGTTTGTGAGCAGGTCATGTCATTTTAGGCATCCCTGTTATTATTTGACTGAATCAGAGGGGGTATCATTCCCAGGGTTCCCACTGAGCCAGTGTATGTGCCATGCGTTGCCTCTTTGCCAAGGCCAGGGCATACTGGGCATGCCTCCTTCTGCCTACTGGGGCAGGCTCAGGTTGTCCCTCCTCTGAGTCACGCTCTACCTGTGATGGCCTTGGCAATGGTGGGGGGCTGTTTGGCCCAGCCCTATGCTGGTCCTGCTGCAGCTGTTTTCACAAGATCATATTATGTAGCATAGCACATACCATGACAATTTGGGTACATGTAGTTGGTGAGTACTGCAAGGCTCCACCAGATGTGTCCAGACAGCGGAACCGTGACTTGAGCAGCTCAAACACACGCTCTATTACATTACGTGTCTGTGTCTGTGCATGTGCCTCATTATGGCATTCCTGTTCAGGTGTGTGTGCGTTTCTGATGGGTGTCATCAGCCACGGCTCCAGTGCATAACCTGCATCCCCCACTAGGTGTCCGTGTGGGATGTCCCCATTGGCAAATGTTTGGTACAGCTGCATCAAATGCCAGATGTGGGAATCATGGTAGCTCCCAGGACAGCCAGCACACACATTCATTATTATGCCCTGAGCATCAAACACAACCTGGCAGTTGATGAAGGGGAAGCCCTTGCGGTTAATGTAGGCCCTACCCTGCTCACTGGCTGGTGCTTTGATGCATATGTGCATGCAGTCTATTGCACCCACTACCTCAGGGTATTCCGCTATTTGCTGGAAGAGACGCATATTGCTGGCCAATACCTCATGGGCATTGGGGAAATATACATGATCACCGACATGTGCTGACATGGCATCCAGGAACTGGTGCAGTACCCTAGAGGCTGATGCCTGTGATATCCCCATCATATCACCAGTTGGTCTCTGGAAGGCACCTGTTGCTAGTATTCTTAGGCCAACACATACCTTGGTTTCCACTGGGATGGGTTCCCCTCTGTTGGTTCTGTGTGTGAGGCGTGGCCTGTACAGCTCAACTATTTGCTGCAGGAGCTCTCTGTCCACTCTATAGTGCTCTACTATCTCCAGCTCATGTAACCCGTGGTAGGTGACCCTGGGCCTGTACACTCTTCTCCGTCTCCTCACTGTGGGTTGTCTGGCACCATCTGCATTGTCACCACCCTCAGCAAGTCGCCTATGTCTCATTATGACAGCTATGGCAGCCCCTAGCATTTCTGCTCTGAGTTCAGCTTTTTCAGTTTTCACTTCTAATAGCTTACTCCTGTCTTGCAGTGTCTCTTGAGAGAAACATCCTGCACTGCTGTTTGCAGAGTTTTAAGTGCTGGGCTGGGCTACTATTCTGCCTGTGTAATTGCCTGCTTCTAACTGTTTTCACCTGCTAGCTCCAGCAGTATTCCCTGCTAGCTTCCTACTAATTCTGTTGCTTCCTTTTTCCTTTCTGTTTCCTCAGAGGTGATCAGCGTGCATACCAGCAGAAACGCGCTCACAGTAGCTTACACGCACGCACACATGCTTACACTGTTCAGGATCTGCCTATTTGGGTTAAAACGCACGCACACCAGCGCAAACAGTCTTACAAAGCTACCAACACGCCCCCAGACGCTCAGTCTGCCTTACACGCCAGCACACTGCCCTACTCGCACTTCATGGCACGCAATGAACTGCATTTCTTTCTACCATTCCCCCGTGATGTCACCTGGTCTGCTGGTCCAATATTTGCATCGGGTTACCTTGCCAATGGCCGCATATTTGGCCATTGGCATGCTGCCTGACACATATGCACCCTTTATTTGGAGCTGACATGGCTCCATTGTGATTTTGCAGAAACGTACTCAGTTGTCAACTGAGTACATTTCTGCAGCTAAAACGGCTCTTACACAGGCTGGTTTCTGCTTCGTGGATCGCTAATATACCTCATTTGCATACCTTTCGACTGCAAGTGAGGTATTTAGCATATCCACGCCCAGTCCGTGTAAGAGACGTTTTAGCTGGTCTCTTACACGGAGTTTTGGGCTGTTCCTGGATCGCGAGGCTTGCATGGAGTGTTACACGTCTCTTACACTCTGTGCAAGCCTTCATGAATCCTGCTCATTATAACTTAAGAAGCTTTTTTATCTGTAGAAAACTTACTCTAACACTGCCAATGACTACTGAGCCAAAAAATGCTGATAATTTTTTTATACCCAGTGAAGAGTCTTGTTGTACACTAAACTTTTAACATATGCTCTGCTAAAAACATCAAAATTAAGTAAGTAAATAATGCTGAGCTCCTTGTAGACATTATTAATGAAAATTAAATATTTGATCATCACTGTCAAAGCATAGTAAAAAAGACCAGTCACTTGCTTGGTGTATTTTACAAGGCCAACACATATGGCACAAACCATAGTAAAACCACAGCCCATAGTACTACCTAGCCTAGGGTACACTTCCTCATTTTTCACAAGCTTACAACTAGGTCAACTGTCCAAGATAGAGTAAAGCTATTACAAAGTTGTTAAATTGCTACTAATTCTGTTACCTAAACTCATCATCATTGTACAGCTTTAACATGATTAAAAACAGTATTCAAGATTCCACAAGTAGAAGTAATCCCATCTATTTCAAGCCTTCCCCAAAGGTATACTCTTGTTGCTAGAAACCTCAGGTCCAAAGATAAATTTATTGTCCAAACTTTCAAAGTCTATAATGCCTATAGCAAAGCCCATTTCTCTAAGTCTCAAACTCTGGAATAATATTCCAGCAACCATAAAATATGCAGAACTGTATTATAATTTTAAGTCAAACTTAACAATACAGTTAACCTATTGCTTTGTGGATGCTCTTGTCATCCATGGTTGCACCCTTCTTACATGTAGATGCCCACCTCACCTCTAACCACAGTTTAAGCACTGCCATTTTTATCAGTCAATATTACTTAAGTCAAATATCTAGTAAAAGTCTGCATAATAGGCAAGGCTTCTACCTCACCCTTCGCACCAACATAAACAGTATAATCCTTATCTGCAGATACTATATAACCTCATATAGGGTTTATCCTGCATTGTCTCTGTGTTCGCTGTGTTATGAAGGAAAGAAAAGAAAATGTTTTTATTCTGATCAGCATTTTATTTCCTCTGTTTAACCAGTTTCTGAGACACATACTGAAATCAGTTTTTCTCTATAACAGTAAATGCACTGACATACAGTCTCTCTGTTTCTTTATGAGAGCCATTATCAGTATTTATACAATTACATAAAATCACACTGCTATCATGAATCCTCCTGTTAGTTTTATATTCTCTGTAATTTTATAATTAAACAATTCCTTTATATGAGGAGGTTTTCTTCCCAGGTCTCCACCCAAAGGGTATTTCTACTCAGCTGGACTTTCCCAGTAGGCAAACAAATAAATAAATATTGTCTAAGCATGTGTAAAGCAAGATTTACCCACAAATGGCATGATTTATCATAACAGTGAAGCCTGAGTTAGTAAATATCACTGGGAATGGATAAATCTTGCTTTTTACATGACCAGGCAGCGATTATTAGTATTTTATTAACAGAGTCATTTTAAAAGATATTCCTTACCTTTATTAAATAAAACCCATAGTAAAAGTGTCCTCTTCTTGCTCAGTGGATATCTCAGAACATATCAGAAATGTGAAATTGCTTCTATACCTAGCAATCATGTATACATTTATCTACATGCTTAGTCAGGATAAAGGAATGAATTTCCCTTGTTACTTATACCTCTACTGTCATGGCATTTAGCAAATATATTTTTATGGAAAGTTTTAGTTTAAAATTTGAGAAAACTTGTTTTACAGCAAGCTAATAAATTCTCCTTCAACTGTTTGATGAACTAATCTTTCTGCAGTGGTGTTTTGATACTTTACCTCTACTAAAACCTTTCAGTTTAGCCAAATAGCCCTGTTTGAAAGATATTTTAGAAGTGTTTAACAGTGTCATCTAAATATGTCAATTATTAAGCATTCTTCTATACACCTCTAATGAACTCTGCATTGTTTTACACAGAAAGTGAATATTTAATGTACTATTTCTTTATTCTGCAAATTCTAATGGATATTTGAGAATAATACTGAGTGATGAAGCTGATAAACAAACTGCAAGTGTACTACTGTTACATAAAATGTCTCTGGTTGTAGTTGTAATAGAAGAATTACGAAAACAGCTTCAGTTCTAAAAGAAAATTACATTTGAAAATGGCTGGGTAGCTTTTAGGGTTAATGCAGCAAAGATTTCATAGGTTCATAGGTTGGTACTAGGCTATCAGCCCTAGGGCCTATACAAGCCTAGCCATAACAATGAGTTAGCCCAGTGAGTCACACCCCTTTCTAAAATCTAGTTCTTATGCATAATTTTTATGAGACTTCTCATTTATATACTTTCCATTAGAAAACAACTAGTCAGCACACTGCTTGTGTATTCTCAACTTGAATGTACAAATAATAGTGGGACATCTTTGGTGTGTGTGTGTGTGTGTGTGTGTGTGTGTGTGTGTGTGTGTGTGTGTGTGTGTGTGTGTGTGTGTGTGTGTGTGTGCGTGTGCGTGTGCATGTTTGTGTGTGTGTGTGTGTGTGTGTGTGTGTGTGTGTGTGTGTGTGTGTGTGTGTGTGTGTGTGTGATTTATTAAATCCCCATGGTAATTCACAAGTCAGTGCTAGATACCTGGATAGACAGATCTCATTAGGTCTAGCATGGGTAGTACAAACATGAATAAAATAATTGCTCTGGAAAACTGTGAAAACTAAAAGTAGTAAGCCATGGACTGACTCCTTATTTTTGCACTCTTTTTATAAAGCAAAACTAAAAAGTAAAAAGATCACACAGACAAACCAATTAGCAAAAACTACAAGAAAAACCTAGGTTGTTAATTGGGTTGTTTTGTGGGCACCTTAATGGTTATGGATATCAGCTGGGTTTAAAGACCCCATGTTTCTAGAGTATAGTCAAACAGTCTGCCTATTCTGTGTTGAAAAGGTCATAAGAAGGCCGAAATGTGCATGTCCACATCTTTTGGCATTTGACTTTGTTGGCCTGAATCTATTCGGAAAGACTTAAAAAGGAAAAAATCATGGACATTCAGAAGCCATATAGCTGAAATACTTAATGTCTTTAATGAGCCGTTTGCTTATATTCCATGGGTCTCTCCCACTCATGTACACATTTCTGTGCAGAAAAAAAAGTCTCTTTAGCATGTGATTTATGTTGATATACTCCATTTCTGGTTGCTTATTTTTGTTTATTTTGTCTTTGTTGCTTGGGTTAGTCTAATTCCCTCTTCTCAGAGGAGACCCCAGGTAGCATTTATATTGATTAGGGAAAATTTGACCAGGGCACTTGGTAATTTCCCCTACTCTTGCTAGTAGAGGAAAGAGTTTGTGTGTGACACAGTGGACTTCCTGTTCCCATTCCAGAGACAGGAGTGGCCCAGATAAACAGGGGAAAACATAGCTGATCCAGCTTTTGCTGAAACTGAAATTAAAGTTATTTAAAATGCAGTCAAAATGGGAGAATTAATACCGGAAGTTTTCTCTGATGATGTGGGTAAAGAAACAATGGTAATAGTGCAGGAAAAGGAGATTGTAGCTGAAATAGGGATGGATTCAGAGGAAACCTTTCAGAGCAGGTTGTTTGAAGGAGAGAGTTACTTCTGAAAAATGCATAATTGTAACCCTCCAGTTGGGGGTGGGGTTGAGTGATAATTATTTGGTAGAAATGTTAAACCAAAGTGACCTAGAAGAAAATGGAGTAGCAATTTCATGGAGCAATGCCATGGAGAAAATAGAAAAAGGAGAAGAAGAGACTGGGCCAGAAAAAGATTCAGAGACAAACATTATGCACAAACTGTTGGAGAAGGAAAAATGAAAGAAAAATAAAAGAAAGTCATGGTACATGTGAGAAGTAGAAAAAGAAGAATGTACAGGTATGAAGTTTGGGACTCTGTCATAGCATCTCTGAATATGAACGCAAAAGAGGTAAGAGCATTTATTTTAATTAATAAAGAGGCTTTTTGTGAGTTCATATTTGAGATGAGGAAGGCCATGGAAATTTTTTTTGATGCATATGAATAAAAGAAAAATATGTATCCATGGTCAGAATGTGTGATGCAAAATTTGTACAGACAAACAAGAAAAAGAATAATGATCCAGTTTAGAACAGATGTTGAAGAAAAAGAACGAAACAAACATTTAACTATATGTAAAGACGTAAAGGATACTACAATATATATGATCAGAGAGGGCCATGGACTGGGAGATGGGAGTGTGGAGTAATACTGAAAATGGGAAATGATAACGTTATACATGTACCTAATATTACTAATGTTCATGGTAACATGGGTTTTGTGAAACACAGACTCCAACTAAACACTTGCTAGTTTTGTGGAAAAATTATTATTTAATCAGAGAATGAGATAAAAAAGATGTTATTTATGTGGTAAAACGGAATAATGCAAACAAATGTGATTTAAACTGTAAAAATGTGGTAATACTGGTCATTCATTGCTAGAATGTGAAATGAATGTACAAGAAAATGAAAATGAAGTTATACAGGAGAAAGAGATAAAAAAATGTGTTATACAAGAAAATATACAAAAAGATGTGACTGCTAAAGAGGTTGTACATGAAGTTAAAGAAAGTAACAAGGAAAAAGAAACAGGATTCAAGTGAGGAAGAGGCTGACTGGCATACAATATGAATTAAAAAGAATTCGATAGGGAAAGGAGTTAAGAAAAGAAAACTCAAAAATATAGGATTAAATAAGAAAGGAAGGGGATAAGATTTTATTATATAAAGTGTTTTTAAAAGCTGACAATATTAGCTTAAATGTGAACAGTATGAAAAATCTTAAGATGAGAACAGGTGCGTTACAATGATGTACTGCAATAGATGCACATATTATTGTTTTAGAAGATATCAGATTATTAACAAAGAAAGAATACAAACTGAAAAACTTTGGAATGGTGTGGTAGTTTGGAATATGGGGAAAGAAACCTGTTTGGGCATATGTATATTATGTCAAGAAAACATTAAAACATTAGACATAACCATAGTGGAATTAGGAAGAATTACTACAATAGACATGAGACAGAGAAATATCTGTATAGAATTATAGCTGTATATGGATATGTAACTAAAAAAGGAGAGAGAAATGATTTTTTAAAATATTCTTGAATATGATCATGTAAATATGGACATTATAGTGGTTGGTGATTTTAACTATAACTTAAGAAAAAAATAAGAGCAATTGTGATGTTAGAATGGTTAGAAATTATGGAAAGTAGAAAGCTAAGTGTATGGGAGAATAATCACTGGACTTACAAAAGGAATAAAATTAGAACAGAATTTTTTTTTAATATCTGATAATTTAAAAGTTAAAGTA
>NC_056737.1:1800748748-1800761248 GCF_019279795.1 Protopterus annectens
CAAAAGAAATATGCACCAACTGCAATTGTGGGTGACCTAGCTCAAAAACCCCAGATGTCTTATGCTGATGTATCTGAGCTGCCACAGGATGATCAGGAGAACACAGAGGTGATAAAGCATAGAGTTTGGAGTTGGAAGATGCAGCCATATGTCCTAGCTCAGGAAACACAACAGCATCTGACACATGCATCTTTGAGTCATGAGAAGCCATGCATACTAACACAGGTAGAATAAACAGTGACGTTCATGCCTTGCCCATAATAGCAGCACAGATTACAACTAATTGAAAGAAACCATTAGTTGCCAACATTAAACACCACACATAACAAAAGCATAACGTATATCAGTAAGAATATATACATATACACAACACTCAGAGGAAATATCAGTGCAGAAAGACTCTCTGAAGAAAGGACCATACAGGCAATATAATGGGATTCAGGAGGTGTGCATACCAGCAGGTGTCATTGGATGGTAAGTATATCATCATACAGATAAATAGCATGGAATGTTACCCACCAAACAGCCACTGTCACAAGAAATCTAGGCCCATGACATATATGGGATTGTGTTGTCAGAAAAATACACAAAAAACAGGGGCTGTACACTAATATCAAGGCATCACACATAACATTGTGTGATGTGCAAGACTGTCATACTACACAGTACAACTCTTACGGCAACATGAATAATTACAAACATATCAAGCACCAGCAAAAAATAAAAGAAACAGAAGCAAGCATCACATCCCATGTCTGATATGGAATGTCACACAGACAACAATGCTACAATGTGCAGTTTATTGTTGCAATATTACTCAGTTCACGGAATAATATGTGCAAATATGCAGAGCATCAATGGAAGTGACTACACAATATACATGGAACATGCATCAATGTAGGGGATACAGCAACGTGTGCACGCACGCGTGTGTGTGTGTGTGTGTGTGTGTGTGTGTGTGTGTGTGTGTGTGTGTGTGTGTGTGTGTGTATGTGCAGATTTAGTAAGATATGGGAAGGTGCACATGGGTAATACAAGCCAGACACGTGACTGAATTGAAAATGGAAACAGATACATAGAAATGCAGTGAGTACTGAAGGTAAAGCATACGCAGTACCATATTAATATGTCATAAGTGACAGTACACAGAAATGCAGTGAGTGCTGAGGGTAAAGCATGCACAGTACCATATTACTATGCCATAAGTGACACTGGTATGCATACAGAGAGACCTAGTTGTGCATGAGGGAATGGCAGGCAATAAGGAAATGTGTACAGTTGCAATCAATGGTGCATAACAAAGATGACATTCTTTTAACCATGTAAATATCTGCTATATATCCACTACCAACTGAAGCAAACATGAAACCATGACATCACATATAGTATTACTGTTGTCAATATCTGTACTAATATATGCCAGTGACAAAGAAGTGCTACATATTAGAAATTGAAGCTAGTCACCTGTGTCAGATACATGATCACAAAAATCATGTGGAATCAGGTGTTTGAACAACCACCTACAGATTTATTAGACAGTGGTTAGCACAGTAGTCATTATTGCCACAGGGTCTGAATGAAACAACAGAATACACATTGGATCAACTGTCAGTATTACTCAAATGCAGTCTAGGGTGTCCATGCTGATGGCTCACACCGTGGTCACAGCTGGCCCTGACATGTCCAGAAACATGTGGTTTATGGTGCTCTGCTGGGCATCTGGATGTGATGACATGAGCATGTTGGGACACTGTGGCTAGGAGCTGGACTGTGATGTGTCAGTCTGGACATGATGGCTGGACACACAGTTGTGTGATCTACAACAGATGTGCATGCATGTTGCAGCACCTACACTGATGTCTGATGGCTATGTGGGGGTCTAATGAGAGGTAATCTGCCTCCCTTCTGTAGGTAATCTGCTTAGTACAGTTAGGGCATGTAACACACAGTTAGTACTATGGCACTGCTGTAGCAATGCCATAAAAAAGCTTTCAAGACAGCATGCAACAGATACAACTCACTGTCATGTTATGCAGCCAGTGCTGATATGACCTCTCCATGTCTGCGCTCCTAATCTTGACGTAATTCACACAGTTGGTGTGCTACACAACCAGTGACATGGGCAAGTACATGCAGGTCAGATATATTATGTTACTGTGACCGGTCATTTGCCTGTAACAGTACGCAGTAGTCTGATGGGCAGTATCAATCCATTGTTGGGAAGAGTCATCACCATTACCAGACTCAACATGGGACAGGGGGTCACAGTCATTATCATATCCATAATCTCATGTCCCCACATCATGATAATGTCCAACTACAGTACCCTCCATGCCAGAGGCAATACTATGACCCACATTTCTGTCTTCTTATGGGCTAGATATTAAAGGGCCTATCTCAGGTTTCATTTCTCCAAGTCTTCTGGGTTTCTAATACCATGATGGGAATGGACCCCATTCCTAAGTGAAAGTATGATTAAGCTTCATGAAATAAGTGTTATTTCAATCTTTGATTTTAGCCAAAATTGCTTTTCTCAGCACCCACAAGAAGCCCAGAACTGACTCCTTCTGTAATTCATATTGAGTTACATGTATTGGTAACTTATCTAAATATGACTGTAATTTTTTTTTATGAGACCAGTTGCTCCTATTACTATTGGAACTGTCTGGGTATCTTTCTTCTAAATTGCTTTCGTTTCTGCCTGCAAATCCTGGTATGTTATGACATTCTGTCTCGTTGTGTGTAAAACACTAGAATCACTGTGTGTGGCGATTTCAATGATCAATACTAGTTTTGTTTTCATTTCATGGACTACTGTATCTGATTTTCTCTCATCTATTTTTTTGAACTGTTGGTTATGGGTAATCCCATGTCATATAAACTTCACCATTTTCTATAATTCTTTGTGGCTTATGTTTCCAAATGCATCTCCGCTATTTCAATATTGTAATCTTTGCACAATCCCCAGTGCAACTGTCCTCCCACATTATTAGGCCTTTCAGTATGCAGGCTGTCTGCGATTAATGTACCACACCCAGCAACAAGTTACATGACTGCTTCCAATTGTGATTTACAAAACCTGCATTTGTCTGTTTCTCTGACATGTTCAATGAACTTTGTAAACCAACTTATATGTAGTCCATTATCCTGAATTGCTAATATTAACCTTTCGTCTTATGGTTTAAATTCACCTCTCCTTAACCATCCTTGCATCAGATCATCATCAACATGAAGTTGCTCCACCAGTTTTCTGTACCTGCAACTATATTTATACACATTTTCCACATATCTTGCCATCTCATCTAATCCTTCACCTTATATTCTTTCTTTTGTTTTTTGGCACATTCAGTTGCTGCCTGATTTTTGTCTATGGTTTGATTTCCATTTCCACTTGACATCGATATGCTTCTCCTAAACTAAGAAAAAAATCATATTAGACTTCTTCTCCTCATGTATTAAAACTTTCACTATGTTTGGATCTTGTGAGGTCAGCAGAAATGTATGCAGTCCTAAATGTACAGATGTATAGATGTAATCAGTTTTGAGGATGCCTATAGCTCCTTCAGAATGGGAAATGTATAATCTTGGTAAACACTGATTTTTAAAAATCATTTGATAAGCATGAAGCATTTTTCTTGTTTTCCTATCCAACTGATCAAATACCTTTTGTGGCCAGTCAGTCACCCCAAAACTGTAAGTTAGAACAGGAAGAGAAAATTGGTTTACAGCTTGGACTTTGTTCCTAGGTGTCAGAGCTGTTTTCAGTATTGATTTTACTCTTCTAAAATATTCCTTATTAAGCTTTATTCACATTTGTTCATGCTTTATTATCACTGCTTCATCAATTCCCAGATATTTATATACTGCTTCCTGCTCAAGTTCCTTTATATTACATTCCTGATATTTGTCTGGTGCTGAAGATTTCCTGCTTTAAATGTTGTTTTTGCACATTTTATCAAGACCAAATGACATTCTTAAATCATCTACGAAAGTTTTGACCACTTGCAGTTGTGCTTTCAGTTGCTCATCTGATAAACTATGCAGTTTTAAATCATCGACAAAAAGAAGATGAGAAGCCTTTACTCTTTTTTTGTTTTCTGGGAGCCAAATTGTAACCTCGACTTAATCTGTTAAGTAGACAGCTTAATGGGGTTAATAGCAAGACAAAGAACAGCGGTGACAAAGAGTCACCCTGGAATATCCTCTTTGAATTTTTATGCCTGGGATAATAATGGATTAGCTGCAAAGTGGTTGGCCACTGTTTCATGGTCTCTGTAATGTAATCAATCAATGTAGGATGTATCTTCTACATCTGTAAGCACTTCTTTATCCATGAATGTGGGATACTGTTAGATGCTGTCCATGCCATACTTAGCTTATTCCCCTTTTTACAATTCCCCATTATGACTTTATTTAACAATAAATGGTTCTTTGTTCCATATAACTTTCTTTTGTTACCCTTTTGTTCTATTGCCATGACTGAGTGTTTTTCTAAATGACTGTAAATTCTGTTAACATCAATTCCAGTGTAAAGTGTATACATTATTGGAAGGCAAGTTATTGGTCTATACCTTTTAGGATAACTTGCAGGTTCATTCTTAAGGAAGAATATCATTTTTCCTGTTTTTTAACTGGGTTGGATTCTGTTTGGGGTGTGCATATAATTAATCCTTACTCAGGTATAAATCTTTGTGTAAGGATGTTAACACTTTTATCGAGAAGTTAGGTACTACATTTGGGCCTGGGGTTTTCCATTTAAGAGCTTTTTCTTCTTTTTTGCTCAAAAGTTTATTTCATTTAAGTTGCAATAACAGCATGTAAAAGTATAAATAAAAACATTTTGCAAACTGAATATAACGATACACAGTTTAATAAAAAGGAAAATAAATAAACTATTTACATTAATCACAAGAATGGTCACAGCTAGAACAAATGTCCTGTTGAAAAGTAAAATAGTTAAAATAGTCACCAATAGCATTCAGCGGACCAACCAATGCTACAGAAGTTACAATCAATAGATGAAAAATAAAAAAACAAGCAGCTTTATTAAGGTTAGCACTTTCGTGGTGAAACACACCACTTCTTCAGACCATAGCATCACTTAAAATCACAACAGAATATATACTGTGTTTCATTAATCATCAACCAATCAGATAACATAAGTAATTATGTGTCAATTAATACATTACCAAAAAAGCTTAAAAACTTAAAAAATGTTTGTCCATATCATCAGTTATAGTACTATAACTAAAAAACAGATACAAATACATTTTCATACAAATAATACAAATTATTTTAAAAGTTTTCTGTTTCTTAGAATAGGTTTTAGGGGAATCCTATCATTCAGTCCCCTCCCTCTATCAGCCCTTAGTCTGATAATCCATCTAGTCTCAGAAGTTTCAGTCTGGTTTACTATGTCGCCTCCCCTTTCATCTTCCCCAATTTCTTCCACTCATACTCATAGTACTATTTCGCTGCTGATGTACATAGAGGAGAAATTATACACCTTAAAGTCCCCAGATAAATTAGTAATAATGTCTGGTACCTTGTTTATCTCCTCTTGCGATTCTGCTTCTTTCGTTGGTATCCCCCATTCCTTCCTTGTTGTTGTGAATTCTTTTGTTTGCTTCTGACCACCTGAAAATCCTGGCTAGTAGAAGAACCATTATTCTGGCATTCATTTAAGTATTGTCCATTGACTCTTTGCTGATTTTCTCTAACCTGTTCGCTGCGCCTTGGTAAAGGTGTCTGTAACATGCTGTCATCATTATTCTGGTCAGGTGAGCTTAGTTGGAGGCGTTGCAAAGTATTTGAAGCCTCTCCTTCACTACTGTTGTCAAGGGAACTAGAATTTGTTGAATTCAATGGGGCTGGATAGGCATTGCCATTAGAATATGCAGTTACATCTTTTTTAATTTTCTTCTTTTTAACTTCAGCTGCTTTGTTTATTGTGAGATCTATGCTTGTAAAAATGTGAGCATTGTCATACCTGTATCACTGGAAATCAATATCTGATATTATTTGATGCTCCAAAATCTCTAAATTACTTTGCAGAGTGTCAATTTGTGAAATATATTGTGTGATGAGCATTTCTAAAAAATTGAAGCCTTGCTTATCAAATAAGCCAAGCAACTCCAGATGGAAGGGTGATTTATTAATGAGACCAACTGGATATCGCCATTGGTGAAGTCCCTTAGGTACAATTTTCTTAGCTATACACTCCTGGAAGTAAGAAACTTCCAATTGAAGTTTCCGACATTTTAAAAGTTTCTGATCAAAACATTTCAAATTACTACAGATTAAAATAAGCTGGGGCTCTTCTGCAGCATCATAAATTACATTAGTGTTGCTCGAGCTGAAAAATTGTGGAGCCCTTAAATAGTCAGACATTATAGGAATTGAATTAGATGCCAGTTGTTGTGTGGAGTGTATAGTATGCATTGTACTTGTATTAGTGACCCCTTCACCATGGGAAGTGGGGGGTAGTCCATTATTGATATAATTACTTAGAGGTGACGCAGAAACTGCTGCATAAGACAAAATGTTACTGCTTGCATTTCTGTTGTTAGAACCAGATCCAGGTATTCCACTAAAAGTTGTGTTTGATGAATCCAGTCTCATGGAAAGGAAAAAAAAAGCATTTATATGTATTTACATATACATTTTACCTTGTATAACACTGGCTCTTTAAATTTCTCAAGTTATGTTAATTGGTTTTATAATTAATTATCTCATCTTAATTGACAGTTTTATTTTAAATGAGGACTCTTGGGGTTTCTTTGTCTGAAGAAGTTCATGTATATCCTGAACAAAAGCACTAACAATAAACTGGTTAGAGTTCTACAGCCTGCTACCTATCTTTGTTTTTGTTTTTGGTTACAAGTTTATTTTTTGTTTTGTACTTACTGTAACATTTGTTGGTCTGCTGAAAGCTGTTGGTGACTATTTTAAACTATTTATATTATATACAAATTGCCTGAGAGCAAATTATAAGCAAATAGCACAAGTGAATTAAAAGTTTAGATATATAATGAAATAAATCAATTTATGATGAAAAGGTTTCAATGAGGACACACATTCTTTAGCCAAGGGTTATCCTTAAGTTTTTGTAAAAAAATATATTTGTTTTGGTTGCTGTTTCATTATTAGCAGTGTCTTTTAGAGATAAAAGAAATTCTTCAAATTGAGGAAGTGAAGATTTGTGATGATCCTTCTGGCTACATAAAAAATGTCCAAATAGAAAATGTCTTTTTTTTCATTTTAAGTCTCTATAGCATTGAATAAAACTAGCTCTTTTGTAAGTATAAAATAATCAATCCATAACGTTTTAAAAATATCTTGAATCCTTCCCCAAAATTCAGTTAACAGAGCAATCAAGAAATATATGTGACCAGTTGGCATTGCTGTTTTTACATTTCCAGCATTCAAATACAGAGTTTTTATTAAACTTTGCTATTCTATTAGGACTCAAAAAAGCTCTATAAATAAATTTCCATGTTAATAATCTCCAATATAGAGACCATAACATTTTTGAAAAAGAAAGAATATTATTTTGATCAGTAAAAGTATTTTGATGTTCTTTTGCAATAAAGTTCCAAAATTTATAATTCAAATTACTATAATCAACTGCTAATATTGAGTTTAATATGGAAATCAAGCTATTAATTTATTGATCTTTATGAATAATATCATTTAAAATTTTTAACAATTGTGGAAACCTTTTACTCATAGAATTAGGGATGTGTAAAAGTTTAGTGTGAATTAAAGTAACAACCGATGGCAAATTAGATTAATTTCTAATATCTGTATTAAATTCTGTACATAGAGATTCAAATCATTTAAATTTTAAATCATAAAAACATTGATGCCAACAAAAGAATTTCTGTCTTTCCCAGTTATGAAGTATATTAATTGGAACATCATTGTTAGGTGTTTTATTAATGAGGATGGATTAAGATTCTCAAGCCAAAACTTGTAATTTGAATTATTTGAAATTATTTTTAAAGCTCTTTAGTATTTGACTAATAAAATCAGATTTTGTAGGAGGATACATATTAAATTTTATATGATTACAAATACATATCTAGAAGAGATTATAGAATTTGGTATTACTATAATTTAAAATGTTTTATTTGGTCATATTAAGCATTTGATAATGTAAGTTTTTCAGATCTGTATTATAATTATTATCTAGCCAGTTAAAAATAGTTTTAAGTATTATTGATTTTAGAATAAGTATCTATATCTTGACAGTTAATGCATCCAGAGGTCCAAGATCTAATATGATGGTCCTGCTGGTGTTTTGTTTTAAGTTTTCTGTTTCATGGTAGTTTTGGAAGGTCTTGGCTAAGATCAGTTAGAAAAGTTAGCAAATAATTCCTTTGCAAACAGTGAATAACATCAGCTAATTATTGGAAGGAACTGAGAAATAGCATTCCTCTTTTAGTTTGAATTATTTGTAGGCATTTCTATTTAGCTGGAGTGCTTGTTTGGCTTGCTTGCTGTACTCTTCCTGAATATTGCTTTTTTTCTATCTGCATTCTATTTTTCCTACCCACCCACCCAACTGTTGTTCTATTATTAAACTTGCTGGCTTTTGAGTTGCCCACACCCACTATAAATCTGATTTTGGACATTCCTCCCAGTCCCATCTCATCAGCACTTTCTACTGAATATGGATAGATCAATTGGGAAGGCCCACCCCCTTAGTTTCTTAACCTTGAATTATCTTCTTTCTCCCTGCCCACTTAACTTTAAAATGTACTTTATTCAGATATTTATACTGTATTTGTGTTTCATCCTTCTTTATTACTTTATTTTGCTTTTGCAGCTTGTTCTTAACTTTAAAGTGTTCAATTGCATTTATTCTGCTACATTTAATACTGCTTGTTAATAGCCTGATTAAATTGTAATTGCTATTCTTAACCTCTTACTCTTGGTTTAAGCACTTGGGCTTCAAGCCAGTTATATTGTTTTAAGAAGGTTTGCGGTCTACACTCTTGTGGGAGGAGATTGTGGCCTACACCCTTCTAAGCTGGGAATTGCTCGTGAAGACTTATTATGCCTTTTGTTCTAAGTATCTTTGTTCTGGTTTAAGCACTTGGGCTTCAAACCAGTTATTTTATATTAGGAACATTTGTGGTCTAAATTCTTGTGGCAAGAGAGAAGAGCATACACCCTTCTATGTTGGGAATTGCTGGTTGAAGGCTTATTCTGTCTGTTATTCTGAAAGTGTCTAAGTTCTGGTTTAAGCACTTGGGCTCCAAAACAGTTATTTTACATTAGAAATGTTTGTGGTCTAGACTCTTACGGCAGAATATTGTAGCCTACATCATTCTAAGCTGGGAATTGCTACTGAAGGCTTATTGCACCTGTTATTCTAAGTGTCTTTGTCCTGGTTAAGCACTTGTGTTCCAGACCAGTTATTTCACACTAGGAAGGTTTGCAGTCTACAGTCTTGTGAGAGTATTCTACTGAATCGCTGCTTTATTTAAACTGTTTTTTTTTGTTTTTTTTTTTGCTGTTGCAACTGCAATTTTCTGCACTTTGAACTTCTAGTACATCTGCATTTTCTAGCACAGACTAGATTCACACTTCCTGAATCTAGACTGTTTGGTATCATTTGAGAACTAAAACCAGCCATCCTACATTAAGAAGGCCCTGTAGAACCTTGTGGCAGAAGTGTGCAGCCAAGGACCCATCTGAGTTGGGTATTGCCGGAATAAGTCTCAGTCTTGGGCTTTCCATTTGATTAATTTAGAGGTTAGCAACAAGCAATTTCCTGTGTTATCTGAAGCATCCACTACCTGCTACTGAAAAATAAACATCATTTTACTTGATCTGCATTTCTTACATTGTATTTTACTGTGTGTTGTTATTTTTGAACTGCATTTTACTGTACTTGTGCTGTTTCCTGCACTTTTAGCCTAGCATAGACTTAGTTCAGATTTGCTGGACCCAGTCTGTTTTTACAGTTTCTGAGCACTAATCCAGCTTTCTTCCACAAGAGAGGAACTGACTATGCACCATAGTGAGAGTAGCATGTAGCCAAGGACCTATCTGGGGTGATTGTCGGCCCAGGGCCCAGACTAGTGTGAACTATTGGTTAGAGTGCTTGAAATTAGTTTAATTTTGCTGATACTTGTTGCCCATATTAGCTCTGGTTTGCATGCTGCACACCACCCACACAACCATACATTACAGTGCAGTGGAGTATACCATCGGTGGTTATAGACACAAACTGTTAGATGATTTTCCCTTAGTCAACTGCTTGAGTTCCATTGGACATTTCTCACTGTTGTGCTTCACTGCCTAGTTAGACACTCAGCTGAGCCTCTGAGGAACGTCCACAAGTCTTACCCATTAAGCCCTTCTCAGTTTGGAACTTTTTCTTGTCCCTTAGCCATACCTGGTCCTTCTATTTCCCTCCCTGTGGCTGACCACAGTGCTTCATCTAGTATCATGAATGGACAATTTCCACCATTTCTCCATCCAATCTGATCAACATGGGTATTTTGAGGAAATGTAGCAATTGCCTTAGGTAAACGGACAACCCACTGCTCCTAATTCACACAAATTCAATTTGCTAGAGAAGCATTTATATTAAGAATCTAGAAGCTAGGCTCTCTAGCTTACAGATTAATATATCAGATACTAAGCAGGTTGTCAGCTCATGCACTTCACCTCCTGCACCATCCACACATACAGTTCCTAAACCTACATATTTCTGACTAGAAGCATACCTAAAAATCACAGATCTCCCAAACATTAACAGACTTCACTTAATACATTCCCAGCAAATCACAGTACACATACAAATGGATGCACCAGTGTCTCATTAAACATGCCTCTGAGGCAAAATACAAAATCAAATGTTTTAGTCATAGATGACTCCATTGTGAGACACACAGATGTCTCACTCATGAGGCTGGATAAGTATAAGGTCACGGTCAGCTATCTGTCAGGTGCCAGGATCCACCACATCACACATGCACTCAAGTGTCTCAACAACAGGCATTGTTATGACTCTGTCATAGTGCATGTTAGCATGAGCAACTTGAGATATATCTCACTTGACCAAATGAAGAGAGACATGATTGAGATATCTGATTATGTGTCTTGGTGGGTATGTCTCTAGCCTTAAGCAGCATTCTACCTTCACCTATGATGATGTCTCAATACAGACAAAAAATTATTGACTTCAACAATTGGCTTAATTTCTGGTATCATTCTAAGGGGATCCAGTGCCTGCCAGTCTGGGATGATATGGTTGATAGACCATGATGCTTTATCAGTGATGGTCTCCACCTGTCACATCTGAGCTTTCAGCTACTGGCTAAGACTCTTGACTCCCCCATTGTGCCTTTTTTAGGCAATGTCACAAAAACAAAATTCCTGATGTAAAAATATCCTCAAAAAACAACCTTAAGATTATGCTGCTAAATGCAAGAGTCTAAATCTGAAACTGCACTCACTGAAAGCATTCCTCACCTTGGAAGATGTGGACATCTGTGCAGTCACAGAGACCTGTTTCAAGGCCACAAAGAGCACACTGGTCATACCAGTATATAATACCTTCTACATGTTCAAACCACAAAATGAATGCAAGAAAACTAAAGGATAGGGAGGAGTATCACTATTCATCAAAGATAAATACACCTCTAATTTGGTTAAACAGAATGATTCCCTAGAGTTACTACATGTGTTAATAACTATAAAAAAGACCCATCTCCAAGTTATAACCAACTACATATCCCCCTTCATGAACCATGATATCCACACTGCATACTTGATCTACTTGAGTCATTCAAAATACAACCAAACACCCTGGTTATGGGTGACTTTAACTATCTATCCATAGATTGGGTAAATGATATGTGTAGAAATGGGTCTACTTCTAAACTTTGAACTCTCAAAACATTGACTTTCTTATGGTCGAGACCATAAGATCGAAGTTTTGAAACTTCGAACCATTTAAATGGAGATCACCATACAGAGTGGAATGGTAAATTTACAATTTTCCTAACTGTAGTGTTACCTCAGAGTTGGTATATTTAATTAGCAGGGGATTTTCTCCCCTGCAAAAATGTAAAATAAAAAAAAAAATGTTTTTATTTTTTATTTTTTTATTTAAATTTCAAAGTTTCAAAACTTTGATCTTATGGTCTCAACAATAAGAAGGTTGATGTTTTGAAAGTTCAAAATTTAGAACTCGACCCATTCAAACACACTCACCCAAAAGTTCTTGGACTTCGTTAACTCAAACACCTTGGAGCAGATAGTTGGCACCCCCACAAGGGTCCCAAACATTCTAGACTTGGTACTCACCAATATGGTAACAAGGTGCACCACCACAAGTGTGCAGCCCTCCCTTGTGAGTTCTGATCATAAATTAGTCTCTTTTGAAGTAACAATAGCATCAGACCCCACCTCAGGGTAAATTACGGTAAAGATCTTCTTCAAAGCCAACTACAGCCTCTTACAAGAAAGCATTAATAGCT
>NC_056737.1:1800766248-1800818591 GCF_019279795.1 Protopterus annectens
GAAGTCCAAAACAAAACTTAGGTATCCAAACATAAAGTTTATTAAATAAAAAAAGCCTTAAAATATTCTCTAATAAGATCTATCATGAACATCATTCTCCCATAATTCACGGGAATGGCTGAGTTCGAGATCTGAAACCAAATACATTTCTCTGCATTTTCTAATAATAAAGAACCATTGGAAGTGCGCACAGCTATATGCAAATCTGATCAATAGAATCACCAAGACCCCCAACACATCAAAAAACAAAAAGTGCAAACAAGAAAACTCAACAGTACAACCATCAAACAAAGCCCCAAACCAAACATCACACGCAACAAAAAGAGAGGAGCAAGAACAAAGAGAGACAATAAACACCATACAAAATCAGACACCCAGCCAACAATCTAAAAAACATTACTTAATTTCCACATACCAAAATGGCAAAGCAGCATGCAGGACATATACACTACTTCATAATCAAGTGCTTCATGACACACAAGCCCCTCTCAACATAAGTCAAATACAATAACATTAATTGAAAGTGGTCTAAACAAAAGATTTCCATAAAAGATATATGAAGTAATAACTCTGTAATTACCTTGAGAACACATAAGAAAAGTGCTTATTTCCGCAGCAGCATAAAGAGCCCTGCCATCTTTCAGTGTTAAAGAGTAGAATTTAAAGCTGTAGTAACATAAAAAGAGAAAAATAAATATTTAGTATGTAATACAGAATGAGAAGCAGTTAGATGAAGCTATGTACATATGGCAGACAATATTTGTTACATTTCCTTAAACTCTACAATAATTATAATAAGAAGATGTAAAGAAAGTGATTAATGTAGAATTAATAAAGAATAAGAAAGTAAATATAAATGCAAAAAGAAAACTTTCCCTTGTGAGTGAGTGTATATTAAAATTATATCATGTTAATATTATTTAGACAGAAAAAAAGCTATAGTTTTTAACGGTAGAGTCAGTGGATGTTTCTGTTTTCTGTTTCTTCTTTTAGACATCTGACCAGTTTGATTTAGCAGAAGCTCTCTTAGAGCTGGATTACTTACAGTATATTTCTTCAGTTAAAGAGATGATATTGTTATTTTTGATGAAAGAGCATGCTTCTTCTAAGGTGTTAAAGGTTCTAATGCCAAAAGACATATGCATTTTTATTTTTGCTGGAAAAAACTAATTGAGTTTTGATGTTACTTTGTTTAAGAGATTTAATTAGAGGCCACTATTTTTTTTTCAACTCTATTGTCTTAGATGATAATCATTATCAAATCTGATAGTAGATTGTTCATATTTTACTAGTGCTTTTGACGAAGCAGATTTTAACATTAACTGTTTGTCCAGAAAAGAGAAGAATTTAACAATTGATCTAGGATGAGCAGAGGAGTCAAATTAATTTTATTTACAAATTGCTCTGTGGGCTCTTTCAATAGCAGCAGATAAGCTTTCCTGAAGATTAAGAGTTCTGGTATCCAGGTAGAAAAAAAGAAAATCATGTTATCCTTTTCTGGTAAGCCAAATATTCTTATATTATTTCTTCTGTCATGATTTTCCAGATCATCCACTTTTTCCAAAAGTCAAATATTATATTATTTAAATGCCTCTGTCTGGGAATTATTTTCTTTGAGATAATGAACTATGTCAATTAAGCCAAACTCAAGATCTGTATCTTTTGGTTGTAGTTGCTGATTTAAGTCCATAAGAATATTTATTTGTTTAACGGTATTTTCTTTAATGTCTAAGAGGTTTTCTTAAAATCCATCTATCTTGACTGATAAGTCTTGTAGAGTTGACATTACTTGATGTAGTTTCTTCTTGAGACAAGAGTCTGAGTAATTATTTTAGAGCTGCTCATTCTTACTTGGAAAAGAAAAAAAGAAAAGAAAAAACGTTGCTGGAAACTGCTGATATAAAACCTGGAATTTATTGACAACACAAAACAGCTCGTAGTTAGCGCTTTCGGGCCAAAACCCTTCTTCAGACTAAAAAACAAACAAGTACAGACATATTTAAAATACTCATCAACCAACCAGGTTTCAATAAAAAGCCCGCCTTTTCTTAAGGGCTGGCTTAAGGGGCACTGCTTCATTTAATCCTGGAAACCTGTGTGCAGCTAACTCAAGAATCCATTTGGATTCCACCCATTCAGTTGTTTGCTTAATATCTCCACCTCTATTATTCAAAACAACATTTTGTATAACCCTAAAACTGAATTGATGTGTAGGGTGGTTCTGTATGTGTCTGTATAAGGCATTATGTTCATCTGAATTTCTGATTGATGATATATGCTGTAAAACTCTGACTTTAAGCATGTTGTTGGTCTTACCCACATAATAACCCGAACAGGAGTTGCAGTTTGCCAAATATACTACATCTGTTGTCCTACATGTGGCTCTCCCTTTTAACTGGAATCTCCTACCACTTACAGGATGGATAAAGACCACATCTCTATTGATGTGGTCACAAGCCTTACAGTGACCACAGGGTACCGTGCCCTTTGTTATTGGCAGAGCTTTTGTAGTATTGACTACCCTCTCTCTGCAAAACATGTCCTTTAGATTTCTATTCCTCCTATAACCAAATTGTGGGTAACTACCTACAATGTCCCGTAAACAATCATCACTGGTTATAATATTCCAATTTTGATTGATTATGTCACAAATGCCCTTTACATTACTTCCATAAGTTAACATAAATTTCTGTCTTGTTTGTGTACACCCAGCAGATGTGCCTTTTCTCTCATTCAACCTAGACATGTTGATCCAGGGTTTATATTTATCCCTTCTATGTGCCCTACCTTTCTTCACTACCCCTTCTATCAGGCCCTTACTATAACCCCTTTCATGAAAATTCTTTCTTAACTCATTATTGAATTGGTCATCCTCCATACTTAACCTAGAGGTCCTACTGACCTGACCTTGTACTATGTTGGGGAATGTGAATCAGGGGTGCATACTATCATATGATAGCAAGGTGTTCTTCCAGCACTCCTTCCTAAACAACTCAGAACTGAAACCATGCTCAGTGAGTCTAACCCTGACATCCAAGAAATCTATGGAGTCTGTGGAACTGTTGACACTAAACTTCAAAAACGATGTTGTAGAGTGAAGAAATTCTATCGAATGTGTTAACTGTGTACTACTTCCTCTCCATGAGATAAAAATATCATCCACAAAATGTAAATATACTCCTATGTACTTATTCCATTCCTCATTCCCCAGTATATGTTGTTTTTCCCAATGCGATAGAACTAAATTCGCATAGGTATTTGCACAGGGGGTGCCCATAGCTACCCCCTGTGCTTGTCTGTATATGGAATTAATACCTATGAAGACATTGTTATCCACAACCAATGTAAGTAAATCCTTTATAAGGTCAAGTTGCATTCCATTGGCCCCCATGGTTCTAAGTAGTTCCACTACGGCTGTTATGCCGTAGTGGTTCCCTATAACCATAAACAAGCTTTGGACATCTAATGTTACCATTATTGTTCCTTCTAAAGATGTATTCCTGTTCAAATCCCCCAAAACTGTGAGGAAATGTGCTGTATCCTTTAGTATATTCTCTAATTTATCTACAAATGGTCTTAATGTAACTTCTAACCAAATTGAGATATTTTCAGTTACCCACCCTCTTCCTGACACTATGGGTCTAAGAGGGGGGTCTGTGGATGATTTGTGTACCTTTGGGAGGGCCTTGAACACAGGTATAACCGGTTTGTCTATCATGAGAAAATCAAACAAATCCTGTTCTATGTACTGATTAGTGTACAGCCAGTGTAGTCTTTTGTGTACTTTATCTATCACCCTTTTCACCTCTACTGGGTTCAATAACACATAAACTTCTCCTTCAGAAAGCAATTCCTTCATCTTTAAATTGTACCAGTCTGTGTCCAATAACACTACTGCCCCTCCCTTATCAGCCATTTTTATTGTTAGATCCAAGTTATTACTCAGATCATCCAAAGCCCTTCTCTGTTTTTCATTTAAATTATAGTACTTCTCATTACATCTCTTCTGAAAATAGGCTGTTAAATCACTTTCACATTTGTTTATGAATAAACTTAATGCTGGTGATAAGGGAGGAACGTAGCAACTAGGCTTATGTGGGCGTTTGTCCATGGGACCATTATTGCCAAAAATCTTTCTCAACATGACATTTCGACAGAAAAACATAATGTCCATTACTACATCACTAAAAACACAGGTTCTACTCGGCACAAATATTAGCCCCTTATTCAAAACCTCCAGTTGTTCTTTGCTTAGAACATATTTTGATAGATTAAAAACAATACCATAGTCCAGAGAATGAGTCAGTCCAAAGTTCTCCTCTTCTTGTTGAGGTCTCTGTCGTCGCTCAACGACCTCTTCCAAGAGCCTCTCTTCTTCACATTCACTGGTAATGACCCCAAAAAATGCTGTTGGCCCATCTTCACTTTAGGACGGGCCCCTGTTGCTAAACCACTCAGGCTCGACACACTATCCTGTCTCATAACAGATGTACCTTCTTGTGGTGACATCTCCTCACCCACAAGAACGCTGTTATTTTCTTCTCGCAAAACTTGAGTTCCTAATGTACTCACATTAGGTTCTTCCTGTATGGTATGAGCAGTTGTATCTCTACCCTCTCCATCGCTCATAACAGGATTTAAGATAACTTCCTCCAGAGCTGCGATGTACAAAGGCTTTTCCTTCTCAGTCGGGACTGTAGCTGGTAATGCTGGCGTCTCTTCCACTGACGTCACTACTTCCCGTCGTTCCTCCTCGTCACGCCTCCCTTCACTGAATCTGGATTGTCCCTGTGCTGTTGTTTCTGCTGGCAGAGGTTTATACTTCGGCCAGATAAAGATATTCCCTTCAGTGAAATCTTTGAAATCTCTCCGCAACTTGCCCATTTTCTGGGTGCGGAGCTTGTCGTCATTTCCATTAAGTGTATCATTCAGTTGTTTAAGGCGTGCTAAATGCTGTTCATCTTGAAAGTCTTTTACTAGCCTCTGCTGCAGACCAATAACTTCCTTTTTCAGTGTATCTACCTCTGGTGCAAAATAGCTATTGAGAAGCTCCATATATTGATAACTAGTTCTTAGGTTAATCTCTTGCCACTTCGCTAGCAAATCGGGATATCTATCCCCTTAGGTTGGCATGCACAACACATGCATCCCCCGTGGCACAACTCCATAACTTAAGCATGCTTCCATATGATATGCTTGCCACTGCAGCCGTTGGAGCCTCAATACTTTGTAATTGAGGTCCCGTATCAAATCTTCAAAAGTTTTATCTGTAGCCAAAGGTATTACATTTCTTTCAGTTCTTTCTCTATGCACTGCAAAACCCAAATATTATATTATTTAAATGCCTCTGTCTGGGAATTATTTTCTTTGAGATAATGAACTATGTCAATTAAGCCAAACTCAAGATCTGTATCTTTTGGTTGTAGTTGCTGATTTAAGTCCATAAGAATATTTATTTGTTTAATGGTATTTTCTTTAATGTCTAAGAGGTTTTCTTAAAATCCATCTATCTTGACTGATAAGTCTTGTAGAGTTGACATTACTTGATGTAGTTTCTTCTTGAGACAAGAGTCTGAGTAATTATTTTAGAGCTGCTCATTCTTACTTGCAGAGGTTATTAAAGAGATTAATTCCCAAGAATAATTTGACAGGAAATATTTAAGAGAATGATCTCAAAATTGAGTATAAGCAATGTGTAATATTTAGAGATCAATTAAAGAAGAAATAATATTCTTTTTATAAGAAATTCCTGTCATAAACGTATAATCACAGCAGAGCTCTGAAAAGACCTGTTGTCTCGGTGCCATCTAGGCTCTACTCCCAGGAGCTTCATGTAATTTTGTTTCAATTTCTCTGGCTATTACTTAATCCCATTTCATATTCTGTACATTTGAACTCATTAATGTTCCTTTTGCTTCTTCTATCCATTCAGCATCTTTGTTCTGTTCCACAGGATCTTCATAGATATATCTTCAAAATGTGACTATTTCATAGGATCTTAGGAGGTTACTAGGGTACTGGCCCTTAGACCCTTATAAGCTTAGCCAAGAGTTTAGCCCATGTTTAGACAAATCAGCACCCAATGCCCCTGTCCAGCAGGGACATGGGTGAAATCCCAGTGATATATTTGATGTTTTGCATCCAGTTATCCAGGTTGCACTTAAGAAGGGGTAAACAGGTACTCTGCTTGATGTGGAGAGGGAGTCTAGTCCATAGATGAGTGAGTCTCTGAGACACAAATCTATCCTGGCAACAAGTCCTGTTGATGTCACAGACCAGGTTGAGGCCATGCATGCAGGTTACTCAGGTGGAGCTTGACTTGCGTATATGCAGTCTCATCAAGGTGGGATCCGTGATCACCTTGTATGCCAGACAGAGTACACCTCTGAGGAGTCTTTATGAAACTGAGTAGAGGGATAGGGCTTTTAGCCTATCTGTGTATGATAGATGTTTAAGGCCCTGGATTCTCCTGGTGATGATCCTCTGTGGTCTCTACAGCTGTTGCATGTGCCTTGCGATGTGAATGCTGAAAGGTGCATTGTACTCAATAATGGGCCTTATAAGGGAAGAATACAGGGATGTTGTGACCTCCTTGTTCCTGGGTGAGATACTCTTACTTATGAGGTGAGCCATGTAGAAGGCTTTCTGTACCACAAAAGCAACATGTTGGTTAAAAGTCAGGTTGCTGTCAACCTGAGTGCCCAAATCCCTCATGACTGATTGAGTGCTTAGGACATTGTTATTAATCTGATAATTTGTAGGGACATCACTCTCCCTAAAGAGGATAATGATGCATTTTTTGGTATTCAGCTTGAGGTCATGTTTCTGGCACCAGTTATTTGTCTGAGTGAGACCCTCTTGGAGGATGTCCACAGTCATCTGCAAACATGGTCAGCAATAGCCCACTGGTTTTGGCCTGCACCTCAGAAAAGTATATCTCAAATAACAGAGGACCCAAGACTGAACCCTGGGGTATGCTGCTTGTTACGTGTCTACTGCTTGAGGTGGCTTCCCCTATTTTGACTACGTGGGTTCTATCAGTGAGCCAGTTTGCTAAACATCTGGTAACATATGGATTGATGCCTAGTTGAGAAAGTTTATTTATTATGCCCAAGTGGGGAATAGTGTCAAAGGCTTTGGCCAGGTCAAGGTAGGTGGTGTGCACAGTCTTTCCTTCATCCTTGGCTTTGGTGACTGTCTCAAAGATGTCTACCAAATTTAGCAGACATGACTACCCCTTGATGAAGCCAAACTGTGTGGGATGAAGTGTTTGGAGCTTGCCAATGTCCTTGTTAATGAGGTCCATGATAATCCATTGCATGGCCTTGCAGACTGATGGGTCTGTCATTTCCTGGATTGGTGGATGCTCCACCTTTGTGTAAAGGGATGACAGTGACTGTCCTCAACTCAGCTGGGATGAAGACAGTACTCAGGCTTTGGTTGAATAGGGTGCCGAATGGTGCTGCAAGTTCCTGCAGAAGTTCACATATGATGCAGTGTTTTTCTTTAGTGGTGCTTCTATTCCTTTTTCTTTATTTACCATTTCTCTATAAAACTTTTTTTGGGTCATCAATTAATTGCTATGTTGTACTTTTCCTTTATATTTATCTACATATCTTCTAATTTTTTTTCTGCTTGAGCTGATATCTTTAGTTTATTTGCAATAGTTTACAATAGATCCTAGTCTGTTCTGATACTGTACATTGCTTGTATCATGTCTATCTTTTTGAGAATTTTTGTTGATCCATTCCTTCTTCTGTATTCTTCTAACAGTGATACTTCTTGTCTTAATTGTTTTATAGTTTTATCCATTTGATACTTCCATGATGACATTTGATTTCTTCCCTTTCCCTTCCTTTCTCTTACTACTTTTGTTTTATGGTGAGACGTTATCTGTTAATAATTTATCTGCACAGTAATATATCCTATTTACATACCTCTCAACCTTTCAGCACAAGAAATCTGGACAGTCAGAAATAATGTGGGGACAAAGACCTAAAAATATGGATAGATTTTAGAAATTGTTCCTATAAATTTAGAAAGTTAAAACAACAGGTTCTAAATTATTGTGTATTATTTTCTGAAGGATATGAAGTTTGAAACTCAAACATATGACATTATTTATCATTATTTAGTTACTTCAAACCTCAATAATTTGCCAGAAAAAAAAACAAATTTTATGAGGAACAGACAAAAAATATTAGGCAACAATCTGGACATTCTGCAAAAATCTGGACAGTTGAGAGGTATGCCTATTTACTTCTGTTATATCACATGAATTTTTATGAACATATGTCTATCCATCTCTACTAAATCAAAGAACTCTTTCCGTAGATCAACTTCGTCTAAACTAAGGGCGCATTCTTTGCCCTCTAGTTCCTGAGAGCATTCTGTAGAAAGTTTCACACCTTCCTGTGATATATTCTCTTCAGCTTCATCATGTGCCATCTATTGCTCTTTCATGTGGGACCTCACTAGCCTATCAATCTACAACATTGACTGTGTCAGAGTTGCCACCATTTCCTGTTCCTTCTCTTGCTGTGCAACTCCAACTCGACTTTTGTACTGATCTCCTACTGAAGGCTCCAAAGTATCTTCATATGGCAACCAAACAGATACTTCCATTTCTACTGGTTTCTCCTTAATTGGAGACTCATTGTTCTGTCATGATGTGATGTTACTAGAGTTAGATTTTCTACACTAAGTCCTTTACTTTCAGGTAATCATAAATTCAGTTTCTGTTTCTTTAACTTATCCTTTATTCTACTTTCCCCCTTTATTTTCTTAATTTTTATATTCAAAACATTTCCATGTCTGTATATCTTTGCCTATATTTCCTCTTCTGATATCTTTGGTGCTGCTTTTTAGCATTGATTAGTTTTGTTTTCTCCTTTGCATAAATACTGCACCATATTAAATATCTTTTTCTTTCCCATGTCCATATTTCTTCTTCACATGTTTCCTGCTCCTCCTATTTCTCCTTATTTGGGAGACTCATTGTTTCATCATACTGTTACATAACCTGTGATAGACTTTCTACACTAAAACCTTCACCCCATGAGTATTCCATAACTTCAGCTTGTGTTTGTTTAACTTCAGCTTTACTAACCTTCTGTTCTACATCCTCCTTTGTATTCTTATTTTTGTTTTGTGAAATGTTCCATATCTGATTGCCTTTGCCTGTATTTCTTTTCAGATATCTTTGGGGTTGTTTTTTATGTGTTGATTAGTTTGGCTTTCTCCTTTGCATAAATATTGTACTATATTAGATCTATCTTTCTTTCTCATGTCCATGTTTCGTTTTTATATCTTTCAAAAATCTCTAGATTTTGTGCTTTATATTTTTATACTTACTCAATCACTTCTTTTTCCAAATGGCCCAAGGTTTTTTGGTCCATTATGTTTTTCATGAATCTGTTCTATTAATGAACACAAATGAATACCCTCCCCCCTTTAATAACAGCAAGCTCCTCTACCTCACACTTCAAAAACACCCCAAAAGCACATCTACTGAATACCTGGTTATGTCCATGTATTACATAAAAATAAATGCTTCTTACCTCTCACCCTCTATTGACAATGCTGTCTTCTAATTACTTCACTGTAATGCTCTATAGTACTAACAGTTAAGCTATCGCTAGTCAGTAGCTCAACCATGATCACTGCTGACATATATTCTGCATGTATTCATATTTCTAGCCTGAGAATGGGAATAATTTTGTTTTAATATGTCTTGTCTGTCTAAAAATTCCTACATGTAAATATCTATTATGTCTTGTCTGTCGATAAATTCCCACATGTAAAGATCTACTGGTGTTCTTCACTGCTAGCTTGTTCTTATAATTCTGTTTAAAACATGTATTATTGTTATAATTCTGTATAAAACGTGTATTATTGTTATAATTATGGAGCTTTTCTCCCCGGGCCTCCACTGTAAATGGACTTAGTCCAGTTGAACTTTCCCAGTAAACAAATGTAAAATAAAATAAATAAAATAAATAAATAAAAATAAATAAATAAAAAATTCCTTTTGAAACTTTTGACAGTTTTTCTTGTGCAAGTATTTTTCTTTCCTCTGTTTTCTTGCTTAATATTTTTTGTGTATATATTCTATCCAGACATTCTGAGCTTCTTGTTTAATAGTTACAATACACAATTTCTTTCTTATCTTCAATAGCCCATTCTAACATCTTCATGGCTCTTTTTGAGCCTGTCAGTTTTTGTGGCTTTGTAGACTACTACTTCCTTCCACAATGGGGAACCGTCTTCCCTCTGAGCCTGTGTGACATGGGCCATGCTATCATAGTTAAGCATACCACATCCCACCTCAGGAGCAGAAGATGGGCTACTGGAAGAAGCAGGCAGTGAACGTGCTTCAAGAGGAGACAGATGACATGTGTCGTATACCTTCACAGAAATCAAATGATGCAGCATTATAATGAAATATGGGACAAGACTATGACTACAATGATAGTAATGATATGGACTTGTCAGGACATCATGACTGTGGTTGGTTAAGGGACCCTATATAGTAGAGAGATGACAAGTACATTACATATCAAACAAATATGATAGATGAGGGTAATACAAATACTAAAACCTAACTGACATGTCCTCTTGTAACTCCACTTCTGGAGGTGAGGGATGAAATATAACTGTCATCTGAAAAGACAAACATAAAAACATAATTATTAAGCACATACCAGATATGATATAGCATTCCAACAGAGTTATATCACACAGGAGATAATACAGACACACTCCAGATGGACGAGTATGATGTGCAGATTGTAAGTGTCCTAGGTAATTGAAGAAGATGATGGTAGTCATGAAGGGACAGATGTGATTATCAATAGTGAAATGCAGGAAACAGATACAGTGCCCTACTAGATACATCCTCCCTGTTTGGTGACCATATCATATGTCATAATGTGAATCTTGTAATATAACAAGTCACTCAAACATCAGCATGTGAATATGCACCACAGTCATGACAGGAGGTGGAATCACAGAAAACTATGGATCACGTTAACAGTATATGGACACACTTACATGACATGTGCTGCTGCTGTGCACAACAGAAAAACAAAAATCACACATGTTTCTTGGAGTGTTATGTATGTACTTTGTTGATAAGATAACAGGCTGTAACACTTACATTGTGTATCCACATCAGGTGTGTTTCCATATTCATGGCATAATTCTGCTGCTGGAACAAAGATATAACAATACTGTAATAATACTGAAATGAAGTTCCTTAATATGATATGGTATGTGCTGAAGCATTTTGGACGTTAGGATGTAAGAGTAGATCCTGGAACACCCACTTCAATACATCCCCCCAGTTTCTGCTGATCCCAACTGGTGGGATTATGTGAGGTTAAGTATAGTCATATGGGGAGGCAAGGGTGGCTCACCTCCAGTGGCATTCTTTACCTTGTGATAGTGGTGGAATCTGTTGGATGCATGATGGACCATGTCAGAGCAATGTCACTGATAGCTTTCTGGGATCTATTATGATGCCTCACAGAACTGTTCATGTTTGTAAGGTCTGTCCACACTTCATTCCTCCACACAATATTGACCAGCCATCCTAGAAGGTTGTGGCTATGCTGACACTGAACCTCAATTACAATTTCATTCTCCTTGTATGAGAACCCCCCCCCCCCAGTTCTGATTAACATCTGGAAGACAGGGTGATATGCACATGTTATACTTTATATAGGGGCCTACAGATTGGCATGATAATATTAACAGCATATGTCAATTTAATTGTTCGCCTCTCATTCACAATGCAAAGCAATGCAAAACAATCCATTTTATGTATACCACTGTTATGTACAAATAATCAGAAAGAAAATGAAAAACATGTCCAAATGTGTAATCCATAAGGAGGAACAATATCATTGCATCTACCGAACCATTAAACAAGTTTGTATATTTGAGATTTGAACACGTCAGTGAATATAATAACAAATAAGGAACAAACCACACAATGTTCCACAAGCTCAGCAATACAGCAATTTTGCTGCCACTGTTACATGCACATCCAAACAGAATGAGCATGTGTACGTCAGGAATGTCAGATGCCTGTCCTATACAACTGCAGTCAGTGACACACATCAAAACAAATGTTTCTGTTATTATATGGTACAAAACACACACAATGGAAGTCATACATAAACAGTGAAGAAAAACGTAAGCATATTAAAATGAACTGTTATGCACTCATGGCTACATATCAATGCAATAAATAGTAAAAACTTCAAAGTTGTGGTAGTGGTGTCTCTATCAGACTGAATACCTTAAAAACTACTACTATATTGCTAAGAATTAGAGATCATCAGTAAACTAGTCAGTGAATACACAATTTACGGAAATCCATGGAAGTCATTGGTTTCCAAAAACATACCACAGACATTACAGGTTAATCAGATATAACTATAGATATATTTTGATTTTGTCTACATCTACAGCTCACCAGGGCTGTTTCCTTTTAATTCATACAACTACATATGGGGAAAACTCCTTATCACTGATGGACATTTACCTACCTGTCTGCATATTGTTGAATTCTACCACACTACTTTGTGTAACAGACATTTTGTAATGCATACAATTTTCAAAAATATGACCGACAACATTACCTTTCAACATCTTAGCAAAAGACATCTGGATAAAGCATGGCATAATGGAGGGACAAAGGCCAAAAATAGAGACAGATTTTAAATATTGCTCTTATAAACTTGAGTGTTGATAGAGTAACAGGATCTGTCTTAGCATGCATATTTCTGAAGAATATAAAGTCTGAAACTCAAATGTCTTCAGTCCTCAGATCATCCCAGTGATTGTCCAGAAAAATAACAGTTTTTATGAGAATCAGACCAAAAATATTAGGAAAAAGTCTGAACATTCTGCAAAAATCTGGACAGTAGAGATATGCTGACAACATGTAAAGATTGATTTATACAGATTAATGATAACATTGGTATGTGATAATAGCAATCTGTTCTACCGTAGCAATGCCACCAGGTGACATCTTATCTTTGAAGCTAGCTGTACATCAGCTATACCTTAAAGTGAGTTTCACTATTTCACTATGCACACACAGCTTTTAAGTATCATTTGCACCATACACAATTGATGAGGGTCAGTAACAATCAATGTTTTGGAAAGCCATTTGCTAATGCCTGTGTAAGCTCTTGAAATTTGGTACATTAACCAATCATTTGGCATAAGTGTAAGTTTTTCAGCACAACTACCCAATAGGTATTATTAAGCAGGAATATCTGGAACACATGCCTGATGCCTTCCAATATTCCGCTACCACCCCATATCGGCCATTTTCAAAATGTGATATTGATAGAACTATTGCTCATACCATTTCTGCCTGTGAACAGAGTCAGACCTTGGCATTTTTCTCAATGTATTTTTCCTCCATTGTCAATAGAAATATTGAGGATGTCAACAGAGAGGAGGCTTTGGCATGTCTGAGTGCCACAATGGACCAAAGAGGAGACCACCCAGATGCTCACTGTCTATGCTGGAAATAAGCAGAGGATGCAGCATGCCATAGGTACTTCACAATGATAGAGCTATGGAAATAGATTGCAAGTGAGCACTGCATATGGACTCAGATCTATCAGACTAGCATATAAGTCTGCTACCACTCTGATGACCTATATCAGAGGGCAATAAAGATCTTCACTGGAGGGTTGGAGAGGTCTGACGCCAGCCAGCAGATGCCTACATTAAGTTATCTAATCCACACATCATCACCTACATTATCATATATTTATTCAGTAAGCATATCTGTTTCTGAGATTATTTCAAGTTTATTTTATGAGTATCTCTAATGATAATAGCAATGCAAATAAAGGAATTTAAGTTCCACTCATTAACGTTACCATTAGCATATTGAGTTCATTGAAACCTATAGCACTTAAGTCATGGAATACTATTCATTTCTCCTTTATCAGCAAAGCTTCTAGAAACATCACACAATGTAGTTTAGTATGTGCAAATGTTGAATAATACGCACCTTAGTAAGCTCTACATTCTAGAAAACACAACATTATTGTAATATCTATGTCTGTTCTTATCACTTCATGAATGTAAGACCAATGCAAGTCAGCATGGCTGAAATATGTTGGACTTTGTAAAATAAAATGCAAGTACAAGAATTCTGGATGTGTAATCTTTATTCTATCTTATGGCTGTAAGTTTACCGATGGATGTGAAGACGTGGTATTGAATCACAAGGCTGTGCACTAATGACATTATGGGCTTGTTGATTTTCAGAAGTACCATCTGATGTTTATTTTTGCAAACTATGACATTCAGTCTGAGTATTCCAACACATGCTAATGTTATAAAATGAGTAAATATGTGTTCTGTCACGATTCAGTGGTGTTTTACAGTGTTAAAAGTGCATGATGTTCATTAGCTCAGATGGATAAGCAATAGGCCAATGTGAATTTTTCATGAATATGTGTGGTTTTGAATCTTATTCAAGGCTATTTTGGATGATATTTTGCCAGTTCTGCAATTAACAATAGATATGAGAGAAATATACATGCTAAGTTATGCAGTACAGATTTTTTTCACATCTAGCATGGCCATGGTGTATTGATGCCTATAGCCCCTGGGCTATTTCTTTTATCTGCAAAGTTTCTAGAAACATCATTCTTCTGTTAATAAGTATGTATATGCAAATGCTGGATAATATATACATGTGTTACCTATACAGTTGGAATCACACAATACAGGTAAATGACGTTTAATGTCTGGGATAGGTTCTATCCCACAGAATGTTAAGTGGTGCGGACGTTAAGCGAACATCCTATACTTTGTGTCGTGCTTTACTTAATGTCCACTTAGTGCAGTTTGGATGTAAATGTGGTCAGACACTGCGCAGAAGAACATTAAGTGGTGCACACCTATATTATGCTATAATACATTAGTTTCTTTACACTGACTACCCTCCTACCTAAATTACATCTTTATGTATTACATACCAAACTCTGAAGTGTATACTTAGGTGAGATGACAGCAATCACATACTACATTATTCCCATAATTTTCACACAACACACTGATGTGGATCCACTGTATTTATTTGCACATGTTACCCATGCATATGAATTGCACTCATTTCACTACTGGTTGTTGCTGTCTTATCAAGATGACAGGTCCTTGCTTATGAGATTTCTGTAACATTGTTGTGTCATGCTGTCATATTGGCACAATGTCCTTGTGCATGGCATGTACTGGTAAATATTGTTATTGCTGTAGGCAATGTACTGACATGCACTATTTCATTCTTTTGTGGTTTAAATGTACAACACATAGCAGCACTTGTACCTTTCTTTTCCTTATCATTTAATTTAGAAGCACAATTTCACATATTATTGTGTTTAATTCTTCCCAGCATATTTATATTGTTTAGTTTTTTTAACTTACAGCAATCCACACAATCACAGTCAAGATGGATTAGCTTGGCAGGGAGAATTCAAGTTTATATGTAAATATAAGTGAAAGTTTTAGGCTTGATCATGTATGCACACTAGTGACTGTGATGCAGTGATAACTGAACGTGCAAAATTTGATTCTGTCTTTTATGTCAAGTCTAGCTTGTGCAACATTTGATATTGTACTTCATGTCAATGCTAGCTGACATAATTTTCACTGTTTTGTTGCTGTACATAGCCATAATTATATACTGGCCTCTGCAAATCCTTCTTTTGCAGTAATACATCCTGATTTCCTTTTTGCTGGTGATGAAAAAAGTTCCAGAAATCATTTGTTGTGCATAGCGAGAATGCACAGGCTTGAGGAGTAGCATACAGCGAGACAGAGCGATGTGTTATCACTGTCAGAATTTATTTCCCCAGGAAAACTCATAACATAGTTAAAATTTAACATTTATTTGTATATTCTTAGCATATTCTGGCATGCTAATGTTATTGCCAGGTTACCCATAATGCATATGCAAGGTAAGTTTAATAGTTATTGATTTATTGTGAATAACTGTTAAGTTCACTATTGTCTTTGGCATTATCAACAGGATGCTTTTGGTAATTGGAATTTATGTTGGCATAACCTATGTGACAGACATCAGTGTTTAACTGTCATATATTGAATTTAGCAGAAACACTTCATATATAGGTTACTTGTGCTGTTTGAACAGCAGGGAGTGGTGTTTATACTTGTTCTATTACTGCATGGGTGTCTGCTACCTCAACATTCTAAATGTTGTTGGCAGATATTTATTGGTATGTACTCAAGTTCTGCATGTCTTGCAAAGTTGTGTAACTGTCCTGTGAAGGTTTGTTTAATGCACAGTTCTATATGGTTTGATATCATTTTGTACCACAACTTACTTTTCTTGGTATGTTTGAATTGTTACATAGTATAATACTGGCAATCATTACATTGCTTTAATTGAGCAGGTACGTATATAAGCATAATACAAATGTAGGTAGTGACAGTAATAAATTTGTTGAGGAGCAGTAATGTGTGTGTGTGTGTGTGTGTGTGTGTGTGTGTGTGTGTGTGTGTGTGTCATGCACAAAGATTCTACAGATCACATGCTGTTACTGTGCTTGTGTTTGTCTAGTTCTAAGCGTTTCCTTCTCATTTCAATTATATGATTTTGTGATGTCACCCATTAACCATATCACACTATTCATCTCATTTGCATATACATTTTAGGTACCACTGCTTGAACTTCTTAGAATATATTTAGAATGAGCATATTTTATTCATGGGATGTCAATATAACACATTGCTTACACATAAAAATATGTTTTAGTTGAGTAAATGGCCAACTGATATCTCAACAAAATTGTGTGAGGCACCCACTGAATAAGCAAAAATGGTTTGTAAGTAACTTATACCAGGACCCTCATTTTTCACTGTGAGCGTCTTGGAGAGCAAGTGTTTTAGAAAGGAGAACCATGTCTGTTTTATGCCAGAGAGTGATTGAGATGTAGTGATAGCTATTTCTGTGGGCTGTGTATGTGTCTATTTTGTGTGTACACTTATGGCTGATCTCCGTCTGGTAAACTGGATGTTGCATGCTAGTAACATACTGGCACTGTATAATGGATGCACATGTCCTTCTATTCAAATCATCAATATATGGACATTGGGAATGTCGTATGATCATGGCAGTATTTGTATTTGTTTTCTAGGGTGGAGCACTGATCTCCATGGACCTTTTTCAGACTGAGCCCATGAGTAGTGTCTGGTTAAGTGACTTGCTTAAAGTCACACAGTTAAGAAATGGAGGCTGAGGAGAATCAAACCATATATGATCTGACCACATAAAACAGCTTCTTAATAGCTCCTTAATCATCTAAGCCAGTTGCTAGATAATGCAGACAGTTCATTTGTTATTATCACAAGTTTGTGTTTTTATTATACAAAGTATAATTAAACCTAATGGGCCTTATCCTCTAACAATTAAGTTGTAATGATAAATGTACTGTAATGTGATATAACTTGAGCAAACATGTTTCATGTCCTGTCTCCTATGTGTTAATGATGTTATTTGCATATCATATACTGCCTTTACCATTATATAGGTGCTCTGCTGATTGTGTTTAATTACAGACCTGTTTTGTACATGACTGTGATGCATGTTAAACTCCATTTTGTGCATTGTTATGGACTGAATTCATGCCTTTCACCACATGTGATGTTACAGCTGTATAAGTTCAAACAGTATGGTGATATCACACACAGAATAGTTTCCACATGTAAATTGTGTAAGTTTGTATGACATGAGATGTAATTATTGCTTTTGGGGGAATACCTACTAATTATATATAATGTTTTTTGTTTCCTTTGTTGTACCTTGACACAGTATGGGTCCTGTGGTAGCACTCCTAGCATACTCAGAAAATGATGGCATGCCAAACCACTGCCAAGCAACTCTGACTCTGAAAACCAGGATGATGACCATGATGAGGATGATGGGGATGACAGACTGGGACCTGCACACACAATTCCTCCTGCTGCTCATCATAGAAAACATCCACCACCATGCCAAGGAGACAATTTTCAGGACCGGATCCAGAATGTTATGGTAGTACGGTTACTACCTGTCCTGTTGTCAGTGGGACACTCATGGGTTGAGCCTTTTCATCTCATTTCCCGCATTGTCAGGCAGTGGGACTTTAAAAGTCCTGTTTTTCAATGCAGCTGAATTGTCATGGAAAAGCCGAAAATACTTCTGGTTACTCCATGACAATGCAGCTACGTCACCAACCTGAACCTGCAGTTAGAGGTATTCCCTGTTAGGTCTGGGTGGTGTAATTCAAGCAGCAATTGGCTGCGAGGATGGAAGGGGACATGGAATCACATTGGAAGATCCCTACAAAGGTCACAGCTGCAGAGCAGTTTTGTATTAGTGCTCTACAGCTGCTAATAACTTTGTTTCAGAATCAGAAAGGATTGAGATAAGCCAGTCAAGAAGCCAGCAAGGAAGCCAGCCAGCCAAGAAGCCAGCAAGGAAGACAGCCAACCAAGAAGCCAGCAAGGGAGCCTGTCTGCCAAGAAACCAGCAAGGGAGCCTGCTAGCCAGCCCAGCCATTTAGCAGACAGAGAGCCAGTCATCCAGCTAACCATTCCAATAGGAAGGAAGCCAGCTAGTCCAGCAAAGGCTGTGATAATGGTAAGTACATAGTATTTTGTGCCTTTGGTCATTTAAAATGGGAATATTGTGCTTTAAGTTTTTAATGTTTAGAGGTTAATGGCGGTGTAGTATGGAATATTTTAATCTGTGCAGTGGTAATTTTGAGATTTCCAAGTAGTAGTTTTAAATGGGAATATTGTGCTTTATTTAAATTTAAGATTTAATGTTTAGAGGTGAATGGGGGTGCAGTACACATTATTTAAATTTGTACAGTTGTTATTTTGAGATTTTCAGGTAGTAGTATTAAATGGGAATATTGTGCTTTAAGTTTTTAATGTTTAGAGGTAGATGGGGGTGCAGTACGCAATATTTAAATCTGGGCAGTGGTTATTTTGAGATTTTTGAGTAGTAGATTTTGAAGATATAACACCCGTGTGTGTGTATGTATATGTAATTGCGATTGTTGTTGGGGGTATGATTTGGAAGTGTTACTTTTTAGAGGCTGAACCATGTGTGTAGATGTTTTGTTTATTTCTGGTGCAGTCTTAAATATAAATGTAGTGTGATGTATTGTATTTCTATTATCATAGCTTTTCCAGGGGTACTTTTTGTTTGCAGATAGAAATGTTGGAGCATAGTTTGCCCTTTTTTGTGTGGAAATGTGTGCATTAATGCTGTTTTCAGGAAGTTAGGATATACTGTTTGGGTAATTTGTCCTGTTTTTGCAAGCCAATGTGCATGTGGTACAGGTCTACCTTTTGAGGGGGAATGTTAATAGTTAACGTACTGCATTTATTATTCTAGTAGGTACATGTTGCCAACTTGCTGAAGCTGTTTCAAGATTGTTTTCATTTATAGTTGTAAATGTGTGCATTTTATTTTTTATGCTGCCTTTAATAAGGTTAAAATGTCCTGCTTTGCTTGTAATGTGTGAATATGGGGGTGCTGATTTTGCTTTGGCCTGTTTATTGCATCGCTGTGCTGGGTAAATTACTACTAATTGCTATGTTTTGAGGTAAAAGGGGTCCATGGAGTCTGCCGTACATTGTAGTTTATTTTAGCTGCTCTTGCAAGAAGTATTTTTAAAAGTTAAATGTTTACAGACTTTTTAATTTTTTTTTTTGTGGCTGCATGCTCAGAAGTTAATGCAGTGCATTTGAGATTGTGCTAAACCATGTTGTTGTTACTGGATAGTTTGCTTTTATAAGTAGCAAGTTTGCATTTTTTGTTTTTAGTGCTGTCTTCAATAAATTTACAATGTACTGTTTTCATTATAATCTGACAGTGCTGCTGTTGGGTATGTTCGTTAGTAGATCATTGTGCTGTGTGAATTAGTACTATACATTTTTTTCTTTTAACTGCTGTGGTCAAAAGCTAAAGCAGGTCTATGGTATCCGCTGTGCATTCTCATTTTAGCGTTTTTTGGTACAGAGAAAATGTGTAACTTTATTTTCTGGAGGGGTGGGGTGGGGGTTATGTTCAGTGGTAAAAATAATGCATTTTGTTTTCTACGAGTTGTGTTAATGTCAAAATTTTCAGTGGCCAAAATGCCCCCTACATTACCTCATTTTACTATTACTGTTTTCACATGGCTTATAATATTAATTCTTTTCTGCGTCATTCACCAGTTCTTTCATATGCCAATGTTTTTCAAACCAGTTCTTTCATATGCCAATGTTTTTCAAGCCAGTTCTTTTGTATGCCAATGTTTTTTAAGCCAGTTCTTTTGTATGCCAATGTTTTTCAAGCCAGGTCTTTCATATGCCAATATTTCAAGCCAGTTCTTTTGTATGCCAATGTTTTTCAAACCAGTTCTTTCATATGCCAATGTTTTTCAAGCCAGTTCTTTCATATGCCAATGTTTTTCAAGCCAGCTCTTTCGTATGCCAATGTTTTTCAAGCCAGTTCTTTTGTATGCCAATATTTTTCAAGCCAGTTCTTTCACATGCCAATGTTTTTCAAGCCAGTGTCTGTATTCATCCATCTAAAACCCCTTTTTCCCATTTTTGCACATGGGGTCATTGGGACATTTAACAGTGGCAATCATCTAGAGCCAAGGCCAGTTCATTCTCAGGTCTTTACTGAATCTATATCAAAGAACGTTAAGCTGCTTCATGTTTTATATGTCAATGTTATTATAGCAGGTGCCAGTCTTTTTCAAACCAATGATTTCATGTGCCAGTGTTTCTAGCCAGTTCTTTCATGTGCCACTGTTTCTAGCCAGTTCATTTGTGCACCAATATGTTACTGCACCCTACTAACACAGTGTTGCTAAATATGTTGCATATCAGGGAAGTACAGATTCAAGAATGAAGAGAGCAGCAGATTCATCGCAGTCAACCAGCAAAAAGAGAATGTGCAAGTGGCAGGATGCTTGGAAAACAGAATTCAACTGGATCGAGACATGCAGTGATGTCAAAGCATTCTGCAGGTACTGCAAGAAAGAACTTCTAGTGACCCACGGTGGAAGAAAGGATGTTGCACAACATGAGGCAACTGAACATAAGACTGCTATTCTTCAAGCTAAATCCAGTCACCTGATGACAAAGTGGGCAAGGAACACAAACATTGAGGGACCAGAACTTAGGATCATTGTAGCAGAAGCCTCTGAGGTGTTCCATGCTGTTAAGCACAATATTTCCTATAACAGCTTGGACTGTGCCGTAAAGTTGGCTAGCCAGTTGTACGGTGACTCAGACATCGCAAAGAAACTATCTTGTGGAAGAACCAAGGCTGAAGCCATAGTCAAAAATGTTTTGGGAATGCACTCATTGGAATGCCTCCTGCATGACCTTCAAAAACCAGGCACTTCAATTGCAATTTCATCAGATGCTCCCAACAAGGGTAACATAAAATTATTTCCACTTGTGAGGTATTTTTCTAAAGAAGGGGTGGTGAATGGCCTTTCGGACTTCTATGAAGACCCTGATGAATCTGCATGGGCCATATTGCAAGAAATTGCAAACATTATGGAACGGCACTTCTTGCCCTTGAACAGCATTTCAGCATATAGGGCTGATAATGCCAGTGTGCACTATGGGAAGAAATCTGGTGTGTATACCAGATTAAAAGAAAAGTGCCCATCACTCCAGAAGGCTAACTGTGTTGCCCACATCATTCACAATGCAGCCAAAAAAGCTGCAGCACAACTACCGTACGATGTGGAAGTATTTGTAATAAAACTTTTCAGCCATTTCTCAGGTTCTGCCACAAGGACCAGAGACTTGAGACTTCTTGAGTTTTGTGGCATGGAATTTGAGAATCTGTTAAGACATGTGCCAACAAGATGGCTGTCACTACTGACTGCCATTGAAAGAGTAGTGAAACATCTCCTCTGTGACTGGTATATATGAACAGGTATCCTTCACATACTGCATAGACATACACTAGCCTGTTAGTGAATATACAGAGGTGATACTTTCTATAACAGCATCCATGACTCCTTTGTCCTAATATTGCATTTGTCTATAGTCAGTCTTTTTGTTAGTCACTTATATTGTGACATGCATATACAGATTTGCATACATGTCAATGTTTATGCATTTGTAGTACACATATACTGCTTTACATGGCTGTACATGTGTATGATCATATTATGACTTACACACAAATGCCCTTGTAATATGTAACTGCAGTTATTCCATTTTTCTGTGCTGTATTTTGTTCACATGACCATCCTTTGATCAGCCCTACACATGTATGGTGCTGTTTATATCAATAACAGTGATTGTGGCATCAGTTGCATTATGTTTGTGTAGCAGTATGTATGTGATAATCAAAAATACTTTTGTTGTGTACCTATGCCTCTTGCCATTTAACAGCGGCACATTTTTGTGTTTTTGTCATTTGTACACAGACATGTTTATCACCATCACCAACCCACTATGCCAGTTTGACATAACATTTGCCATTTGCTTCAATGTAGCTTTGGAAGACTTGTAGCCCACCTTATGTGCTTAATATATACATGTGCATTGTGTCTCCTTAGTTAAAGTTTTCCTGCTTTATTCTGTGCCTACTTTCTATTGCTAGCATTTCCTCTGTGATGTGGGCCTGTGTTGTCCATTTCCTTTCCCCCTTTTAGCTTTGGCCTACATCTTGCACATATGCATGGCATATGTTATGTGTACATTGACCTTCCTCTACATTATCGTTATTGTCATGCAGGTGTACTGGTACAATATTACCTTGTGCTACCATGTTGGATATCATATACATGCAAGCCATGTGCATGCAGAGTTGTGGAATTGATTAAATTCCATCATTGTTGATGTTGTACTTGAGTATTGAGCATTACCCAGGGATTTGTTTGCTCCTTCCCTATGCACAGGCTGCCATTCCTTAACTATCATAACTCATATATGTGTCACCATTTACTTTATATTCCATGTTTTTGGTGTGTGTGTGTATGTGTGCTGACATTTCTTTCTGATTGGATCATGTTATTCAATTGCATGTCACACATACACATTGTACACCTGACAACCCATCTGTGTTGCCTCTGACATGGCATATGGCTTTGATTTATGGATCCTATTTCATCTATGTTTGAGTTGTGTACACCTATTTATGTATCTATGTTTGAGTTGTGTACACCTATTTATGTGTTAGACAGCAACATTCTTGCTTTGCTACTGTACTGCTGTTTGGCACTGTATTTGGTTGTTTACCTTTCACGCGCAGAGTTGAATGCTGTAGTCTGCTCTCCACTTATCTTCTCTTAAGTTTCCTTTCCTGCATTCGATCATCCTTGCTGTTGCTTGGCTTACCCTGGCACGGCTTACAGCCTAGTGGATGACTGTATTCCATATCCATTGTGTACTAAATGACTATACTACCCATTTAGTTTCTCCAACACACCTACCATCAATCATACATATTCTGGTATGACTGTCACATGGTTTGCAAAAACTCAGCACTGAGTTGAGCACAGGTACATATTTATTTTTGTTTTTCACCATGGCTGGTTTGCCCTGTTTGTTCATTTTAAATCAGCTGTGCTCTATAGTCTGAATGTGTGCTGTCTGTGTACCTTGCCTCTCCTTTATGTTTATTTCCCACCTTTGTCTGTCATGTCTTTTGATATTTATTATATGTTTATACCTGATGTTTTGCCCTGTTCCTCTTCCCATGTCTTTTCCATTCCTTTTATTCTCCCCTGCCAAAAAAATTCTTCTGTCATACCTCTTGTGTGACCCTCTTCTTCACTTTCACCCCACATCCTTGGGTGTGTGTGTTACATGTGCCCCCTACATGTATCTCACGTCCATTGCTAGTTATAGTGAAAATTACCATGATTGCCATTCGCTTTACTTAATTTCTTTATTAGAAATGTTATGGATGCCATCAGATTCCACAAATTGTAAGAGAGTATTTATACAAGTCCATCTACAAATTATGACAATATCTGTAATTGTTTGAGGATATTTGTCACTTTTCAAACAGATTGATGTATATTTTTATTTTTTTAGTAATCTTTAATTATTATAGGAAGTTGCATTGAGCTTGTATAAGTTCCACAGATGTACATTGGTAATGCACATATATACCTCACTTTATGAACAACTTTTCTTGGCATACAGGTTTGACATGACTGCTTCAGGTTGCACAGGCTTTGCTGACTATGTCTCCTTCTTGCTAAATTATTCTCTGTACACTGAGGCATACATCCATATTACATTGCTAGCTACAGTTTTTGCTTGAAACTTGGGACACTTAAATGTATTCCACGAACTTTATGCAATCCAGCCCAATATGTATAACTTACACACTAAAAGCTTGTATATACCAATATCATCAGTATAATGTATGTCATAAAATAGCCATAGAAAGAGAAGAGTTCTGAATGTCTAAAACTAAAAATGAACTCTTGTTGTAAATGAAAACAGTACAGCAAAAAAAAAAAAAAATAATAATAATGTTTAAAGCTAAAAACCCTTATATAAAAGTAACATAATCTGAATGCAAATATTGAAGATGAGGAGCAACCACCATAATACACACCTTACTGACTCCAGCTCTGGAAGACAGTTTCTTAAACAGGAAATGCGTTGTTCCGTTTAACCTTAATGATAACCTAAATAGTCATTAATAAAATCATTCAACACTTTTGTCACTCTTAGAAAGGTAAAAAATAAAAATAGACAAGCATTTGCACTGAATATTAGCTGTTATAGCTTTAGTAATGTCTTTATATATATATATATATATATATATATATATATATACATATATATATATATATATATATATATATATATATATATATATATATACATACATACATACATATATATACACACACACACACGCACACACACACACACACACACACACACACACACACACACACACACACACACACACACACACACATTAACACAAAATGATTATTTCCTTTTCATTTATCGGGATGGTCCAACTGAACACCCATTTTCACTGGAGGTCTGATGAGAAAAGATCCAGAGATCTGTAGGATATTTTCATTTCAAACAATTGCATAACAGATGATGCAGTGGTGCAGTGGTAGTGTTGTCGCCTCACAGTAAAAGATTCTTTGGTTTGATTCTCAGCTGGGGTGCCTTCTGTGTGGAATCTACATATCCTCCCTGCATTTGATGCTCTGATTTCCTTCCATGTTACAAAAATATGTGCCTGAATCGTTTCTCCCTGGGCATTTCTGAAAATTGGCTTTGTTCCAAGTCAGACTTTCCTGGTAAATAAATAATAATATCATGTTGATTTCTAAAATAAGAAAGGGTAGAGTCAAGCCAGTAAGAATAGTAATTAATGCTAATTAATTGCAGTTTTGTTACAATGGGATAATAGGCGTGGCAATGGTGGGAGTAGGAGAAATACTACTCTGCTGTTTGCTGGTCTGAACAATAGAATGTATAAAGGCTAATGCTTCATTGTAATATGAATATTTCTGCATACTGATGGGGACATGCAGAGGTCTCTGACATTTCATAAAGATTGGTCTTCCCTACTAGAGGATATAGATATAGATATAGATATAGATATAGATATGTAAAGCTGTAGAGTGAGATAGATGTACAGAAAATGCTATGGAGATAACATAACCAAATATCTGAGTATGTCAGGAACATCAAAAGCGGTCACTGCTTCAATATTGGAGTATTCTGGCTTAAAAGCTAATGTAAAAAACATTTAAAAATTAGGGACGATTTGGAACTAGTCTTAGGGACCTGAAAGACAAACCAAGAACATATGGAGGTAATTCTTTCACAAGATGACTCATTTGTAACAAAGACAATACCTGTTACCTCTGGAATCTGTAGACATACATTTCCTTAGAAATAACATCTCTTGGGGTGGCACCCATGTCTCTCCTGGGCAGAGGAAGTTGGTATTAACTACCAGGGACCCTTATTCTCTACAAAATTCACTCACCTATCCCTTGACAAATGGGGCAACTTGAGATAAATATGGCTTGGCCTATAGGGACATCATCCTAGTAACTTTATCTGAAACTATGAACCTTGTAATGGACACATCCTCTAGTTTACTATGATTGTTTAGCTCATGTAATTATATGCTAACATAGAAGGAGATGACATTTTCCAGTCTTGATTTTGCCTGTATAAGGAGGTTGATAAAACAGTAAGAGAAATGCATTAATTCATATATAACTATCTATTAAGCGTGTTTGAGGATACTTTTTTTTTGTCTGTAATTTCTGCATAAACATGCACCCAATATTAACCTCCACTGCGTGATATTTTTTCTCCATTCACTAACATTCATAAATGAAACAAGATAGTTTGCTTCACTTTTGTGGCTCAACAGGTAGCACACTTGCTTTTTAGTGCTGGAAGATCAGAAGAATTTCGGGTCTATTCCTACACCAAATGCTTGAATTAATTTTGGGTTGGGAGTTGGTGTGATAGTTAAGGTGTTTACCTGTCAGTCACAAATTACAGGGTTTGATACCCATGGTTGAAGGGGAAATTTGCTAGGCTTAAAATATGCCACAAGAGCAGCTTGCCTATGAACCTAAGTGTATTCATTGTATTTTATTTTATTAAATTCCTTGATCTGGGTAGAGCACTGATTCCAGTGGAACATTTTCAGGCTCAGTGCATGCTCACAATGATTTTCAAAACAAATTTGGCAGAGGTATGAGTCCACCCCCATATGCAATATGGTTTTAGCTGGAGGCACATGAGATCATGTACACCTTATATAAGTAGTCTGAATAGCTGATGAGAAAATATCTGCCCTGCATTGTTTCAGACAAACACTACATAGTGACTCAGAATTGCACTGTTACTCATGTGGACTTAAAAACATTACTTTCTGTAACAGTAAGCCATCTTGCTGCTCTGTCTGAGAAACTGCCAGTGTCAGTTTTAATGCAATTTATGTCTGAGTATATCCCTGTATAAGTACAGAAAATGCATTTAGATATATTGCTTATTTTCCTGCAGGAAAATATGGATCTTTTACCCTGTATTTAATTTAGATAGCACAGTGCTATGTGGACTTTAAAGCAGATTTACTTTAATGTTGGAATGCACCTACTAAACTATTAGTAGAATATCATTGTTGTTTAGTCATTTAGAAAAATCCAGTCCTCAAGGACTTTTATATGCCAGGTCTGTCTCAATAACTGATTCTTTAAGTGCTTGCCAATTCTTTCGCATTATTTCAGTAATGCTGTCACTCCACCTCAGTCTATATTGCCCCCTTCTTCTTTTGCCCTCAGTCTTTCCCAGCATCAGTGTCCTCTCTAGTGAATCCTGTCTTCACATTATGTGCCAAAAATATATGATTTTTATTTTCGCTATCAAGCTTTCCATTGATCAGTCTGGATTTATTTCCTTTAGTTTTCAGGGTCCAGTCTTCTTGCAGTCCATGGAATTCCCTGACCTTTTTCCTCAACATTATAGCTCAAAAGCATACATTTGAGACATAGCCTCATTTACAGTCCATCTCTCACAACTGCATGTTACTACTGGGAAAACCATAGCTTTGACTAATTGGACTTCGGCTGACAAAGTGATGCCTTTTCTCTTTAAATCTTATCCAGAGTTGCCATAACTTTCCTTCTAAAAAATAGTTGTCTTTCAATTTCATGGTTGCATTCACCATCTGCAGATATTTATGAGCCCAGTAAAATAGAATCTGTCACTGACTCCACTTACTCCTCATGCATTTGCAAAAAACTATTAAGTCTGGGTGATATAATTTTATGCTGATATGTTGAGAACAGACTTTTACTTGCATTAAGAGGCTCTACAACCTTTCCTAAATTTCAGCCATTTCAGTAGTATCATCTGCATATCTGAGGTTGTTAATACTTCTAGCGATTTTCATTCAAGAATATGTTTTTTCTACCCCAACATGTTGTATGGCATGTTCAGTATATAAACTGAATGTGTTTCATATATAACCTCCTCTTACTCTGTTCCCAGGCCTGAATGAGTCAGTCATTGTGTGTTCATTTCTAAGTGCTGCTTCTTGCTGTGCAGACAGATTCCCAAGGAGGCACATAAGGTATCTATGCACTTGTAAATTTTGTTATCGTCCACCCATCAAAGTCTTTAGAATAGCCAATAAAGTAGAAGTAAATATTCTTCTGAAACTCCCTTGCTTTCTCCATTACCCAGCAGATGTTGGCAATTTGAACTCTGATGCCTCTCTCCCTTCTAAAACTAGTTTGTATCTGTTAGTCCATATACTTCTAAAGTCTAGCTTGCAGGATTGTGAGGATTACCTCAATAGCATGAAACAATTATAATTGTTTGAAAATTTGAAACTTCTTTAGTACTGCACTTTTTTGGGGATTGATCTATAAATTGACCCTTTTGAATCTACTGTTGCATTTTTTCAGTTTGATGGTAAATTTCAGGTGGCAGTGTAACAGCATCATTTCACAGGATCCTTATGAGATGAACTATAATTCAATCACATCCTGCATCCTTGTTATTAGCAAAAATGTTATCACATTTCAGTCAGGTTCATTTATATCTCTTGCTGCAGATATAATTATATAGCTTCTTAGAGGAGTGCTTCACATTGAGAAGTAAAATACACATAAACTACTTTATTTAGTAGTATGTGTTTTGTTTATGTCTGAAAAAACAGTAACTGAGGATTGCACCAGATTGTCTTGGTAGGCTGAATTACAATCTACTTTATGGCTAAATTATTCTTATTTGAAAAACTTGTTTACATTGTGTGGCTGGGGTAAATTAAACTTGAAATGGACATGCTGAGGAAACCAACACTGTTTGCTAAATTACAAGCATTTGCTTATATAGCTGCTAAAATTATGGCATAAATGCCCTTGGGACAGAAAAAAATGTACAGTAAACCAGTACAGAAGCTACAGTATTCTATACAGTAGTGACTGAATTACACCTCACAGCCAGTAGCTGTATCCCACACAAGACAGTAATAAACATCGTATTCAACCAGCAGTGATAAAAATGTAAATTAATAACAACAACAATAATAGTAATAATAAAGACTAGTGGAAATTGCGTACAGTGTTGCAAAAAAGACATCAAGACATCAACAAATCCATTGTCTAATATTAGCAAAAAATCTAAAAAATAAACAGAGGTAGTCCTGAAGGCTCAAGTCAATTCTGGTATCCCATCTGTGACTCAGAGGGTTACAGGACTAACAAGAAACAGAATACAAAGGAGTATGGGAGGATTAAAGATGTCCTTTTGAAGTTTTAAGTAGTTTGTTCAGTTAACTAGGTAGATGGATGAGTGTTCTTGCTCTAATACATTACATTCAACAGATCAGTTATTAAGAGGCAGTTACAGACAATAGTGTGGGGTGGGGGCTCCAGGGAGTTATTTGGAAGAAAATCTGTGAGATGAAAAAACAAGGAGCTAATCCTAAAGCTTAGAGGTTAGTCCATTGTTTGAATATTCCTTAAAGACCCATGAGGGGGTAACAGCTCAGCCTGTGGAACCTCATTCTTAGTTACAGTTTTGTTTTTAATTTTAACAAACAAAACATGACAACACATTATAAAGTAGAAGCACACAGAATAAACTGTGATGTTCACATAATGTTGTCCAACAACAGCAGAACAGCACACAACAAATGGAAAGAAACCATTATTTTTCCACATTGAACATCATACATAGAAGCATAAAGGGCACCAGTAGGAACTACCCTTATATACACATATACACAACATGTACACAGCACTCAGCAAAGAACACATCAAGATGTATACAGAGGAAACATCGCTACAGGAAACCTCTCTATGTGGGACACAAGAGGTGTGCATAATATAAGATGTTGTTGGACAAGTAGGATATCATACAGATAACTAGCATGGGAAGGTGGCCATAAAACACCCAATTCTACAAGACATGTTGGACAATGCAGTGTATGGGAATGTCAGTACAAACAAAACTAAAAGGCAGGAGTCATATACTAATACTGATGCATCACACAGCGCTGTGTAATGTGTAACAGTGTGGCACAACACATTAATGATGAACATACCAAGGACAGGCCAAAAGGAAATAAACACAAACAAGCCTCACATCTCATGCCTCACATGGCATGTCACACAGAAGGTAAGGCTTTGATGCACAGGTTACTGCTGCAACATTGCTCAGAGTTAAGAATACATTAAAACATGAATAACATCAATGACAGTGACTGCACAACATAGAACATGCAGTGCTGGTGATACAGCAACACAGGTAAATATATGTGTGCATGGAATCAATGAGATATGGGAATGCACACATGGGAACTACATGGGGATTGAAAAAGGAAATAGGTGCATTAAAGTGCAGTGGATGCTGAGGGTGAGGCATGTGCAGTACCATATTAAAGTACCATCAGTAACGTGTGCATACAGAGGCATACTTGTGCATGCAGGAATGGCAGACAACAATGAAATGTGTAAAATGTAGCAATCAGTGCTGGGTGGCAAAGATAATATGCTGTTAACCATGTTACATATGTGAAGAAACACTGTGATATAATGTGTCTTACATGCAGTGTACATGTTTAGGTATTTAATATTCAGCTACAGGCATGCAGCATACAATGTCTCAAGTTACAGTGTGCATTAAATATGTTTAATCTTTGTTTGATAATATTGGCACTTCGTAGCAGATCCCATGCTGCCTTGTTGTACGCATGTATGTGAGTGCATGTGTGTGTGTGCGTGTGTGTGTGTGAGAGAGACACTGTTTATTGAGAGCATATGTTTTTATGGATGTACTTCTAAACATCAAACTACACAAATCTGGAATGGCTAAGGATCAATCCCATAGACTGAAAGCAAAAACAGTGAACAAACAAAATGCTTGTGCTTTTTGCAGGCACCCCCTGTGTGGGGACTGCACCTCCCAAACTTCCTGCTAATTATATACACCAACTCCGAGATCACTATACAGTAGGGAAGGGGCAATTTCCCTTAACCCCACTTTGCACAATCTTCCACAGACTTACACCAGCAGAAGCAATCAAATGAGTTTCAATCACTTCGGCCAATGTTAAACATGTTTAAGATTATGACAATTTATTTATATGGAGTGTTTCCATTTTTACATATATGCCCAGACAAATGTCAGTTGTCATCTGCTTGCTGCAGGCATAGGAAGATTACAAATGGACACATACCTAAGATATGTGTATGCAGTATTTTTTAAAGCAATGAATGGTGATGAAGGCATATTATGACAGATAAATCTGACAAGCACTGTTGTAGACTGAACGCAAAAGTAGATGAATACAGGCTCATAGCTGAGAGTGAAATGCATATACAAACACACACATAGACACACACACACACCATGCATGTGTGCACGCACGCACACACACACACACCATGCATGTGTGCACGCACACACACACACACACACACACACACACACACCATGCATGTGTGCACGCACACACACACACACACATGCATGTGTGCACGCACACACACACACACACACACACACACACACCATGCATGTGTGCACGCACACACACACACACACACACACACACACACACACCATGCATGTGTGCACGCACACACACACACACACACACACACCATGCATGTGTGCACGCACACACACACACACACACACACACACACACACACACACACACACACACACACACCAGCAGTGTCTCTGCACTGAAGTATAAATATTAATATGTGGAATAGATTTTGGAGACTTCATTGTGGCTTAGAAACATGTATATATATATATATATATATATATATATATATATATATATATAAAAAACTATATATATGTATATATATATATATATATATATATATATATATATATAGATATATAAAACTATATATATATGTGCATGCATATATATATATATATATATATATATATATATATAGAGAGATATATATAGAGATATATAAAACTATATATATATGTGTGTGTATATATATATATATATATATATATATATATATATATATATATATATATATATGGGTCTACCTCAGAAGATCGACAGACCATTTGATCGTCATTCATTTGGTTGACAGCTCATTTGATCGAAAACCAGTATTCAAGGCAAGTAACAGGGATTTGTTTGATCCCCAATGTTGTGCGACCCTGGGGTTGGTATATATAGTTAGGGGGGTGTGGGGGGCAAAGCCCCCCACCTATTACCGTTTACAAACATGAAAATACAACAAAAACTACACATTTTAAATGAAAAAAGGTGGGGGGGGGGCTTCACCCCCACACCCCCCTTACTATATATACCAACTCCAGGGTCGCACAACACTGAGGAGGGGGGCAAATCCCTATGTGCCTTGAATACTGGTTTTCGACCAAATGAGCTGTCGACCAAATGAATGGTCTGTCGATCATCTGAGGTATATATATATATATATATATATATATATATATATAGATATAGATATAGATAGATATCTATAAATAGATATGTCTACTGAATTTCACTGACAGACCCAAATGTTGACTGTCAAAACAATGAGCACTAAAGGTCAACAATGTAAATGTTGACACACTTCTATGCATGTACAGATCAACAATCTTACCACCTGCAAAACACTGGTTTAAAAAATAGATTAAAACATTATTTTTTGCATGGGGGCAAGCCCCTGCTCTTCGCATGCTAGGGTCTGTGCCCCCCCACCCACTACTAATTATATATACTAATTCAGAGATTACATAATGTTGGGTAAAGGGCATGTTTCCTACCCTGAGAACTGTACAATATCCCACACTTGTTGACCATCTGTGTACTCAAAGTTTGTTGACTAAACAGATGATGACCAAATGCAGATTCAATGATAGTTTGGGGAGAGGAAGGCATACCAAAAGCCTAAGGACAGTGCTGAGAAAGTGATTAATGCGGAAGAACACAGCAGTCGTATTCTGTTGACCTGGCTTAAATTGACCACATAACTCCTAAAATATATAATATTAATCCATATGTGATCTCAGTGAGAGATTTGCTCATTTTGTATTTTAATATAATAGCTGCACTAGTTACTTCAGACCACTCAGCCCAGTAAGTAGGATTTTAATCTGGATTTAAGCAGGTTGTATATCACTGAGTTTGTAATTTCGAGAGGAATGGAGTTCTATATCTTCAGGCCATCTGTGAGGATTGCCATTTTGCTGACATTGAGTGGCATGTGGATACTTTTTTAGGTGGTTGACTATGGGCAGGTAATATGTCTTGGTTATTAACCAATAGTTAAGCGAGGAGGAAGGAATGATAGCCTTTTAGTTTACAGGGATCCACTTAGTTTTCAGCTTAGTTCAGCCATTATGTTGGATTACTGCATGTCTGTGTGTGTGTGTCTGTGTGTGTGTGTCTGTGTGTGTGTCTGTGTGTGTGTGTCTGTGTGTGTGTCTGTGTGTTGTAAGGATAGAACTTTTACTGTGCAAGTAATAAACTGTTAAGTCATATGTCTAGATGCTTTATACACTCACAGTAGGTATTGCGGCCAGTATTATTTGCACAGATATTTATACTATAGCAACACTAATCATCATCATCATAGTAATCAGCCTCTTTTTTCCATTTTTCTAACAGGTTGGGGTGACTCATCAAGTGTCACCACATTTCTCAGTTCAGACTTGAGACACTCTCCTACCTTCCTCAATGGTCATGCTGAGACAGTCAGTCATGGAATATCTTCTGCCATGCAATCCATCCATCTCTTGGGTGGATGGCCTCATCTCCTCTTCCCTTCTTCTTGCCTGTCCCACATCTGCTTTACCAAATTGTCTTCTGCTTTCTTACATAGTTGAATAAACTACTATAATCAGTTCTCTTTCAGTCACTCTAAAATTGGGACTATTTTGACTTCTGTTCTGACATCCTGATTTCTTCATCTGCCCCACAATGTACATCCTACTACCAAACTCATGCATTTCATCTGCATCACATCAAGCTTTCCAAGCTATTCTGCCTTCACTGTCCAGGCTTCTGTGCCACACAGAATCATTTATCGCACCACTGTCTTGTACACCTTACATTTCAGCTTCTTTGGCATTCTTTTTTCATATAATACTTGATACTGTGTGCCACATGGCTACATCTCTGATTTTAACTTCGACCTTTTCATTTCCTCTCATTCAGACACCTGATATCCTCTGAACTGTTGAGAATATTCTTGCTGGTGCTCCTTATGAGTGTCTTTAGCTAACCATCTTCTTTATCATTCTGTCATTGTCTTGCAATTTGATAGAGCTTCTTTGTGCCCTCTGCTGATTCACTTTCAGGAAACTGATATAACTTCACTTATGTCTTGTTCTTTGCCTTTACAACTGTTCTTTTAGCCTCTTTGTTAGCCAGCCAGTATTCCTTCTCATATTGGTCCCTTTTTCTATTTTCCACTTCTTCTTGCATCCCCACTTTCTTTTTAATAATTTTCTGGAGTTCAGCATTCCACCACCAGCTTTGCTTGTGTACCTAATGTCTATATTTGCTCAACTATATATCTATTCTATCACCTTCACACATTCCGTTTTGAGATATTTACTCTTCAGCTCCCCCTATTTCCTGTTCTTCCTGAATTGCTAGTGTCTTGAGTACTTACAAATCAACTCCCACATCTTTTAGCCTAGTTTCATTGGACCTTAGAGCCTTCAATGACCACTGCCAGAAGCTAATTGTGGCCACCAGTGGATTATACTGTGAGATGGCTGTTTCACTACTTATGCAACAGAAAAATTAAAACAAACTGAAATAGATAAAACAAAATCCACGTCAGCAGAACCAGCAGCAAAAAATCCAATGTTAAGTGTTTTATTAACATCCACTTTTAGTTAAAAAAAAAACTGAACTTCTTCAGACAGACATCAAAAGGTAACAAATGTAAAAAAACTCCTTAAATACACAATTAACAACACATGATACATTTGAATGGACCAACCAACTGGTTGAAACTCACTGACATCAATGTGTGGGAAAAAGCTGATCTCAAAACTTCTTAAAGTACTACTGCATACAACGATCAAATCCATGGAAAATGTGTTTTAAAACCAAAACAAAGTGGAAATATGTATGAACATAATATTTAAAATGTTTAAAACCAAAAAACGTAGTATATAAAACCTTTTTAATGACAAAAGGTAAAAAGTAAAAAATAGTAAGTGAAAAGTACTCATAATAACATTACCTCTGCATGCTTCTAAGTTTCAAAATGCAAGCTAAACTTACTCTGTCATTGAGACCTGGAAGTCTATAAGAACAGAGTTTCAGCTGCCAAATCACTTCTAGGCACTCTAATAATAGTTGAAAAGGACCCCCCCCTGATGTCAAAGGAAACCTGTCCTAACACCCTAAAAGTAAAATTATGCTGAGGGTGGTCATTAACATGTTTCGCCAAAGCATTTTCACACTTGCTTTTCCTAATACAGTATAAATGCTCATAGATTCTTTCATTAAAACCTCTGTCAGTCTTGCCCACATAAAATGATGGGCAAGACTGTCAGCAATCCAAATAAACAACCGATCGAGATTTACAGTTGAATCTACCAACAGTGGAGAAAGAAGACCCAGCAATTTTAAAGCTCAAACCAGTGGCAATATGCCTACACATGTTACAACTCTCACATTTGAAAGTGCCCTCTGTTCTAACACGAGTGTCCTTTTTTGTTTCTAATATCCATTTGAGGTTGTCACCCCTCCTATATATAAACCTAGGCAAAGTGCCAAACTTAGCTTGTAAGGCATCATCACACAAGAAAATACTCCAGTTCTTGACAACCACCTCCTTAATTAGGTGAATCTCTGCACTGTAATTGGTGATGAAAGATATAGAAGTGTCAACTTTCTTGCTGTCTAAAAAGACTTCAGGCATAACTGGAGATGGATGTTCTAGTGAACAACTTGTGAATGAACTACTTTGTAAAATAGGTTTATAAACACCCCCATACCTTTTAGTCTGGACCTCAGTGACCAGGTCATGAATAAACTTGTCTGGGTAACCTCTATGTAGGAACAATCCCTTAATGAACTCACATTCTTCTAAAAATAGTTCATCGTCGGTTACCATTCGAGCAGCGCGCACAAGTTGCCCCTTGACTACCCCTCTTTTCTGGTGCCCAGGATGGGCACTGAAGTGTAACATGGTATTAGAGTAAGAACTCTTCCGAAATATTTTAGCCTTAAAGCTTCCAGCAGAAATGTCTTTATATAAGTCTACATCCAGATAAGAAATTCTAGAATCAGACTCTACAAATGTGAACTTCAAAAAAGACGTGCTGGAGTTGAGATAGTCCATAAAGGTTCTCACATCATTAACTGAACCTTCTGTCAGTATAAAGATGTCATCCAAAAATCTGGTGTAAAAATCTATTTTGAACTGACCATTGTAATTGCCAAGCACATATCTGTGTCCCCATTCGGCCATAACCATGTTGGCAAAACTGGACCCTACTGGTGAGCCCATGGCTACACCAGTCTTCTGTAAATATATCTCTCTCCCAAATGTTACAAAGTTGTACCTCAAAATGACATCTAACAATTCCTGCACCAATCTGATTTCTACACTGCTAGCATTGTGATGCAATAAACGGTCAGTGACCCAGTCTATCCCTGTAGCATGAGGAATAGACGTATAGAGGTCTTTTACATCTATTGTCAAAAATCTATGGCCTCTCTTGAATTCTAAAGCACCTATGGCTTTCAAAAAATCCCAAGAATCTTTACAAATGTGTGTTTCCTTTTCAACATATTTTTTCAATATGTTGTCCACATACTTGGCTATCGGGTAAGTGATAGAACCCCTAGCGTTAACTAATAGCCTCATGGGGGGGTTGTACACATCTTTATGGATCTTGGGCAATCCGAAAGCTGTTGGAATCTTAGGGAACAAAACAGTCAAATATTTCAACACATCTTGTTCTATAACATTTTCTAAAAACAAGTCATTCAAGAAAACATGGATGCACCTATACGCTGCATTCCATTCATTAATGCTAGATAGTGTATACGCATCCTGCAATAACATGTGGATGAGGCAGTTTTCATAATGACAAGTGTCCATTAGTACTAAACCACCCCCCTTGTCCGGTTTAAGGATCCTGACAGGTAAACTTTTTAAAGTATCCAACAAGTCTACTTCGTCATCAGACAAGTTTTTGTTCGCAAATGTCCTAGAACAGTTAACCAAGTTTCTAATTTCAGTTTCACACAAGTGTTCAAATAAAAAAAGTAAAGGATGGATAGGGGGGTTGAATATACTTGAGACTCTCAAAGTTTTTTTGTCTAAAGCAGTGTTACCAAAAATTGACAATAAATTCAACTTACGTAAAAACAACTTCAAATCAAGTAGTGTGTATGCTAAGTTAAAATGTCTCCATGGAACAAAGGTAAGACCTTTTGAAAATAAATCAGACATCTCCATAGTAATTGTAAAACTTGAATAGTTATAAACAAAAAAGTCTCCAAAACTGTTACTGATAATGTCAGGATTTGTCCTTCTTGTTACTTCTGAAAAGGCTTCTTGCTGTTGTTCCTGTAATGGCTCCTCGGGTTGTAAAACCTCTGGTGGTTCTGTCCCCTGTTCGAGGAAAAAGACGATGTAGGATGAGAAATCTCCTCATTCCTACCACCATCAGTTACAAAATTTTCCGTAGGAACAACATCCTCAACACCCTCTCCGGTGACCGGCCTACTGGAACTAGCTGTCTGCCTCATAACCCCATTAGTTAGGTTAATAGGAGCACCTAGACTGCCGCCAACACTCTGAGAATGGGGGGGGGGGGATATGCAGTTAGTTTGTTGTATGCATCTATGTCTCTTCAGTTTTTTCATTTTCTTCTCCATGTTATGAGATATCTGTTGGTCTATAGTCGAGAAAATTTGTTTATACTCATAATTATACCTGTTGCAATCTACATGTGACTTGATATTAGTGTCCAAAATTTCAATTTCACCACTCAACTGGTCTATAAATTTCTGATAGAATTTAGCCATTAAATCCATTAACTCATGTCCATGTCTATCAAACAAACTGATCAGCTCACTGTGGAACTCTGAACTAGCTATCAGTCCAGTGGGGTACTGCCAAGAGCGCAAGCCCTTTGGCACAACCCCCACTTTTTTACATTCATTGAAATAGGAAATCTCTAACTGAAGCTTCTTTACCTTTAAAGATTTGTGGTCCAAGGTCTTCAAAAAGTCCACCAAAGGAGCTTCTGGTGTCCCTGTGTCGCTGGACGCAAACCCGTTCCTATTCTCAAAAACTGGGAGTTGCTCATTCAACCAAGATGTAACATTAAGTGGGTCTCCAGTTCGGCTCAGAGATAAATTGGTCCTGGAACGTTCACTGGTAGGTCTAGGATGTACAGGAACCCTTGAAACAGTTGAGGTGGAACTTCCACTGTCCTCATGGTCATTCGACCCATCATTGGTGTGAGTTGTCGCCACAGGAGCTGAATCAGCTCCAAGAACTTCTTCTAACAAATTGTCAGCACTTCCCTTGACTGCTACTAGCCCATCCAAACGTTGAGAAAGCACATCCATCCTTTCATTAAGCTTTTTGACCATATTAGTGAAAGAAACCAGTGCAGAATTGTCCAAACTAGCACCTTCTTCCAATTCCATAATTGCTACTGGTTAAAACTGCTGGTAGTGGATGCAAAACAAACAAATTGAAGCAACAGAAAAATTAAAACAAACTGAAATAGATAAAACAAAATCCACGTCAGCAGAACCAGTAGCAAAAAGTCCAATGTTAAGTGTTTTATTAACATCCACTTTTTGTTCAAAAAAAACCTGAACTTCTTCAGACAGACATCAAAAGGTGACAAATGTAAAAAAAACCTCCTTAAATACACAATTAACAGCACATGATACATTTGAATGGACCAACCAACTGGTTGAAACTCACTGACATCAATGTGTGGGAAAAAGCTGATCTCAAAACTTCTTAAAGTACTACTGCATACAACGATCAAATCCATGGAAAATGTGTTTTAAAACCAAAACAAAGTGGAAATATGTATGAACATAATATTTAAAATGTTTAAAACCAAAAAATGTAGTATATAAAACCATTTTAATGACAAAAGGTAAAAAGTAAAAAATAGTAAGTGAAAAGTACTCATAATAACATTACCTCTGCATGCTTCTAAGTTTCAAAATGCAAGCTAAACTTACTCTGTCATTGAGACCTGGAATCTATAAGAACAGAGTTTCAGCTGCCAAATCACTGATGATGAAGTAGACTTGTTGGATACTTTAAAAAGTTTACCTGTCAGGATCCTTAAACCGGACAAGGGGGTGGTTTAGTACTAATGGACACTTGTCATTATGAAAACTGCCTCATCCACATGTTATTGCAGGATGCGTATACACTATCTAGCATTAATGAATTGAATGCAGTGTATAGGTGCATCCATGTTTTCTTGAATGACTTGTTTTTAGAAAATGTTATAGAACAAGATGTGTTGAAATATTTGACTGTTTTGTTCCCTAAGATTCCAACAGTTTTCGGATTGCCCAAGACCCATAAAGATGTGTACAACCCCCCCATGAGGCTATTGGTTAACGCTAGGGGTTCTATCACTTACCCGATAGCCAAGTATGTGGACAACATATTGAAAAAATATGTTGAAAAGGAAACACACATTTGTAAAGATTCTTGGGCTTTTTTGAAAGCCATAGGTGCTTTAGAATTCAAGAGAGGCCATAGATTTTTGACAATAGACGTAAAAGACCTCTATAAGTCTATTCCTCATGCTACAGGCATAGACTGGGTCACTGACCGTTTATTGAATCACAATGCTAGCAGTGTAGAAATCAGATTGGTGCAGGAATTGTTAGATGTCATTTTGAGGTACAACTTTGTAACATTTGGGGGAGAGATATATTTACAGAAGACTGGTGTAGCCATGGGCTCACCAGTAGGGGCCAGTTTTGCCAACATGGTTATGGCCGAATGGGAACACAGATATGTGCTTGGCAATTACAACGGTCAGTTCAAAACTGAATTTTACACCAGATTTTTGGATGAGATCTTTATACTGACGGAAGGTTCAGTTAATGATGTGAGAACCTTTATGGACTATCTCAACTCCAGCACGTCTTTTTTGAAGTTCACATTTGTACAGTCTGATTCTAGAATTTCTTATCTGGATGTAGACTTATATAAAGACATTTCTGCTGGTAGCTTTAAGGCTAAAATATGTCGGAAGAGTTCTTACTCTAATACCATGTTACACTTCACCAGTGCCCATCCTGGGCACCAGAAAAGAGGGGTAGTCAAGGGGCAACTTGTGCGCACTGCTCGAATGGTAACCGACGATGAACTATTTTTAGAAGAATGTGAGTTCATTAAGGGATTGTTCCTACATAGAGGATACCCAGACAAGTTTATTCATGACCTGGTCACTGAGGTCCAGACTAAAAGGTATGGGGGTGTTTATAAACCTATTTTACAAAGTAATTCGTTCACAAGTTGTTCACTAGAACATCCATCTCCAGTTATGCCTGAAGTCTTTTTAGACAGCAAGAAAGTTGACACTTCTTTCTCTTTCATCTCCAATTACAGTGCTGAGATTCACCTAATTAAGGAGGTGGTTGTCAAGAACTGGAGTATTTTCTTGTGTGATGATGCCTTACAAGCTAAGTTTGGCACTTTGCCTAGGTTTATATATAGGAGGGGTGACAACCTCAAATGGATATTAGAAACAAAAAAGGACACTCGTGTTAGAACAGAGGGCACTTTCAAATGTGAGAGTTGTAACATGTGTAGGCATATTGCCACTGGTTCGAGCTTTAAAATTGCTGGGTCTTCTTTCTCCACTGTTGGTAGATTCAACTGTAAATCTCGATCAGTTGTTTATTTGGCTTGCTGACAGTCTTGCCCAGCATTTTATGTGGACAAGACTGACAGAGGTTTTAATGAAAGAATCTATGAGCATTTATACTGTATTAGGAAAAGCAAGTGTGAAAATGCTTTGGCGAAACATGTTAATGACCACCCTCAGCATAATTTTACTTTTAGGGTGTTAGGACAAGTTTCCTTTGACATCGGGGGGGGGGTCCTTTTCAACTATTATTAGAGCGCCTAGAAGTGATTTGGCAGCTGAAACTCTGTTCTTATAGACTTCCAGGTCTCAATGACAGAGTAAGTTTAGCTTGCATTTTGAAACTTAGAAGCATGCAGAGGTAATGTTATTATGAGTACTTTTCACTTACTATTTTTTACTTTTTACCTTTTGTCATTAAAAAGGTTTTATATACTACGTTTTTTGGTTTTAAACATTTTAAATATTATGTTCATACATATTTCCACTTTGTTTTGGTTTTAAAACACATTTTCCATGGATTTGATCGTTGTATGCAGTAGTACTTTAAGAAGTTTTGAGATCAGCTTTTTCCCACACATTGATGTCAGTGAGTTTCAACCAGTTGGTTGGTCCATTCAAATGTATCATGTGTTGTTAATTGTGTATTTAAGGAGTTTTTTTTACATTTGTTACCTTTTGATGTCTGTCTGAAGAAGTTCAGTTTTTTTTTAATGAAAAGTGGATGTTAATAAAACACTTAACATTGGACTTTTTGCTGCTGGTTCTGCTGACGTGGATTTTGTTTTATCTATTTCAGTTTGTTTCACTACTTATGACTTTTCAACCTCTGGTTTGATCTCAGTGTCCTTTCCTTACTACTAGGATGTTGAACTGAGCTGACAAGTCTTGTATATGATTCTGTGACCATCTTTCTTGGCAATCCATAAGTCAGCTACGATTAAGCCATTTGTCAGGAAGAATCCAAGATGGGCCCTCACTTCATTATTTCCTGTTGCCCTAACCATTTGGACTCAAACAATCCTCATATTATCTTCCATCTGACCTGACATGAGCATTCAGTATCCTCATTATCAAGACCAACTCATTCTGTCCCACACTATCAACAGGTCCCTGCAACTGCTGTTTGCATGCTTTTTTTTTCATCACCACAGCCCTGCAGTGAAGCATAGGTTGAGAGCATGAAGGCTGATCTATCTTTAAAATGAATTCTCATTATCATGTCTCTATCATTAATTCTGATGGCATCCCTCATTATAATTCTCACAAATTTTCTAAATTGTCTTTCCCCTGAGTAATAGACTAGGGATCGCAAGCCATGAGACTTTGCTGCAGTGCTCTTCTACCTTCTTTCCTTAATACACAAAATAACCAGTTTCCTTCTTCCCATCTTGACATCCACTTTCAGTCTGCATCCCAACAGTTAACCTGTTTTAAATATAACAATCCTTAATTTATTTTGGCAGATTGATTGAATTTACATCCAGTTTTCACTCAACAGACATATTCCAGGTAACTAAGTCAGGAGAACTAGACATCAACAATCCAGTACCTTACTGACACATGGCTGCTAGGCTTTATGTTGGACACAAAATAGCCAATAGGAACATGTACAATCCTTTCACCTCTCACAATGGGCCAGTGGTGTAGGCTGTCCTCAACCCACCGAACACTGACAAATTCCCATGCTTTATTTTGTGTAGTTAGACAACATGACAAAATCTCCAAGAACCAGCTTTTATATGGCTGAGTAGCTAGTGTGCAGTCTATGGTTCATGTTCTCCTATCTACTTGTTTATGCAGATCTAATTGCTGTTATTTTCTCTGGTTGATGGTGAATCCAAGATCTCCTAAGAGTGATGAGAATATAATAGTTTTCTTTCTTCATTGTGTGTTTTGAATGGCTATGTGGTTGTTTCTTTTGGATGTATATAACATTATCTATGGCTCAAATGTACCTAAGTAAGCACAAACTCATTATGAGACCATTGGAAAATGCACTCTACAGACCAAAGATATATCTGACATTTGACATATGCATTTCTAGGGAAGGGTATAACCATTAATACTGACCAAAGACTGGCAGTTAATGCTGTACACCCTCTTGCTGTTCATGCATAACTTCCCTCCTGAATTTGTTGATGCAGAAGCTCACAAGCTATGAGCTTCAGCCACAATCACAAATGCAGTATCTGCATTAAATGCCAATATTGTGACTAAGCAGCACTGGGACCAACCTATCACAGCTCCTAACAGACTGTGCCTGTGCCATTCATTCCCTTTGTCCTACTGTAATTATGACTCTGTACTGTGGATATACTGTGTTGTTTTTTCAACACTATATCTCGCCAAGATCTCCTAGTCAGTTAGCTTTTGTGGTACAGCTCTTGACCTAAAGTAATGCATTTCTTTGCATCTGCTATCTTCATCTAGTCTTCTGTGGTCCAGGTAGGCCAGCAACAAGTAATATTATATACGCATAAGGTATATCAAACATCACTGCAATTTTGTTATGCCTCAATAAGAAATATTTCCTTTTAGTCTGACCGGTTCTTCTCATTCACAGTTTAATAAACTCGTGTGATGGCTACAACTCTGCTTATTGTAATATCATAGGTGGCAACTTGCAGCATGTATCAATATCTTTTAGGATGGTTATGAAACAGAAACAGTCTGAAAGAGATTTGCTGAACTCTAAGGAAGTTTCTCTGAGCCATGTGTCCACAGTGGTGAAGAAGTCGGTCTATGTGGCACAACTATACTCAGCCCTCATTAGACCAATAATCAGGTACAATGCACCATTTGGCATGTACTTGACTAAGCACTACAGCAGCTAGAGTAACATCAGAGGTTCTTCACAAAGAAAATACATGGTGTAAACAACATGTCCTGGGTGGATAGACTAAGTGCCCTATCCCTTTACTCTGCCTCGTACTCACTATTAAGTATGATTTGAGAACATAAGCAAATAAAGATACAAATAACAGTCTATAGTTGCACATTACAAAGAAACATAGTTGCCTAAACCATGTACAACCTGCTGACTATAAGCATCAGACATAAGCAACCCAAGTGAGACATCCCTCCAAAGGTCAGTACACTCTCAAAATCATCTACTGATCTGGGCAAGTAAGCGATCATATACGACTACTACTAACTATTACCTCTAATGCAGAAGACATGCGTAATATGCAAAATAAAGATGATTGCATATTCAAATTAAAACAACTTTGACTAAACATGCATTAGATGTCTACCCTGCACACTGGGCATAAGCAATCCTAACTGACTGATTGTGCAAAGGGCAGAGCACGGTCATCATTTGCATGGTGCAGGAGGGGGTTACAGGACAGCAAGTCTTTCACAGAGGAAGAATGTAAGGTTATGAAATGAGCTAAGAGCTAGTATGCACTCTCAAGACCAGTAAGTCCGGATGTGATGAAGTCCATTTTGAAGTGTGTGTGTGTGCGTGTGTGTGTGTGTGTGTGTGTGTGTGTGTGTGTGTGTGTGTGTGTGTGTGTGTGTGTGTGTGTGTGTGTGTGGGGTCTGTAGGGATACAGTCGCAACATCTGTGCCAGCACTATGCTCTGGCATCCTCAAAAAGTGTGAGCCATTCATGCTAGAGGATAAAGTTCTTTGTGGATGTTCCCAACCACATGAATTACTGTTGCCAGAAGTTGCACTGCTAGTTCCATGATTCTGACTAGAAGTCAGGCGCTACCTGAGTGTGAATAATGCTGACTGGACGAACTGTCATCACCACTACATCCATGGCCATGACTACATGGATGACCTCATCTGGGTGTCAACATATCTACCACCAGTGTAGCAAATGAAGTGCTACCACTCTGGGAGTGGGGTCTGGCATGTCCACATCTGACTGAGTACTAGTGGACTGGCATCACAGATATTGCCTCTTCCCCAACAAATGATCATGAACCAAAATGGCATGATCTAGTATGTCATTCATCCTGACCTAGGAGTCACACACATGGTTCATGCAGTGTCATACATCAAACAGCATGGAATGCAGTAGTTTGATGATCACTATCAAGCTCCAGGTGGAAATTGCATGTGCCTTCATAACAGCCCTGCACATAGACTGGACACATCAACCTCAGGGGAGGACAGTAAGCATGCTTTCTCAGAGCATCTCCCTTGATACCCCAGTATGGTACCTCACAATCAAGATGGCTAGGGACAGATTCCTCTATCTCTGCAACTGGGGTTACTACACTTCCCTTATCAGCAATGTCCATTCACATATTAAACTGTATCATGCATATGCATAAGCATAGTGACTGTGCACATACTTTGGTGAGCGGATGTGGCAGTCACATTTCCTATATGTGATATACCCTCTGCAACCCGAGAATATGACAGTTCATCTCTACCATCATCATGTAATATGTTAACATCATTGGGAGACTTAATGATTGCACCCGATTTGCAATCATCAGTGAACTTGGTAAGCCAAAGGCCATCCACTTTAGTTTGGACTTCTGAGAAATAGATTCCAAACAGTAAAGGGCCAAGCACAGATCCTTGTGATACACCACTGGTGATGGGTCTACTGGTACATGTGGAGTCACTAACTTTGATAGTATGTGTTCTGTCGTTGAACCAATGGGCTACCCATCTAATGACATAAGAGTTGATCCCCAGTTGGGGGAATTTCTCAATGATACCTGAGTAGGGGATTGTGTCAAAAGGCTGGCTAAGTAAAGATAGACAGTATGCACTAGCTTGCCTTCAGCCAGGGCTTTGGTGACAATCACAAAGAAGTTTACTAAGTTTAATAAGCATGATCTACCCTTAGCATAGCCAGACTAGGTTAGGTCTAGAGTTTGAAGGCCCGCCCCTAATAGTAAGCCAGTAATTCAGTGTCCATGGATACCGAAATGTATGCTAAGCATACAAGAGTGTCCACGAACAGTGAAATAAGCTTGAAGTAGTAAACACACAAGCATGTAATGGAATGATGAGCCCTGTCCCTAGAACTTTTACAATTAGATTCCCTGTTCCTGTGTCCCTATTATACATTCGAATTGCTGCAATATTGAAGGTGTAAGCAAAGAGCAGTGTGTCTGAGCGTCGCTGCCCCCCCGCCGAGTGTAGCTTACACATCATATTCATTCAAATAGAGAAAAACATGCGGAATCAACGTAAGTGTCGATAGTGGAGTGTTTAGAGCATCCACCTAACAAACAGGTATTCACAGTTCGAGCCCAACAATAGCACATATTTTCCATGTGGAATGAATGTCGTTTTGCCGTAAAATCGACATAAGAGTATCGCATGTGATATTTAACTTAAATATTCAAACAAAGTGGCACTGTCATAATGAATAAAGTACTAGTAAGCAGGTGTATGCACAAATAAGCAGCAGTAAACACATATAAGTACCAGTAAGCAAGTCTGAGTGCACATGCGTGGATCTAAGCAGTTCCCAGCATAGGAAATGTATATAAGTATATACAGATATATAAGATATATAAGATATATATATATATATATATATATATATATATATATATATATATATATATATATATATATATATATATATATATATATATATATATATGTGTGTGTGTGTGTGTGTATATAGCTATGAAGAAAGAACGACGTAACAATAAAGCATACACAAGGAATGAGAAGGGAATCAACAGCAACCCCAGTATTATATAGCACTGTCAGCGTATGTCATATCCAGCTGGGCAGGAGTGAGCAAAGCACTGCTACTCACACCACAGGCAGGATATTACCAGTGGGAGTAACATTGTTGATTTGCTGTCTCCTTTACACACAGGGGGTAGTCCCTGGTGGGACTACCCAAAAATTGATAGGATGATTGGCCATCCGACTGTTACACAAGCAAGGGCAGGTATGTTCAATGACTAAATAGTGGGAGAGCCTGAGAATACATGGGTTGGGACAACATACGTGTAGGGCCCCTAATGCTCGGGAGAGGGCAATTTGTGGAGGTGCGTCATGGCTGCGATAACAAGTGGACAATGGATGGTATGCATGTATTTTGAACACAAGTGGGGTGGAGGAACTATGGGCATGAAATTATGGAGCCAGGCATGCCAGGGTTGGATGGGCTGGTTCTAATTGGACCGCCCCGTGGAGGTCAGCAAGTTCGTTATAAGTATATATGCATACACACATGCAGACGTACATTCTCTGTAACACATTCATTCCATTTGTAGACATAAATAACATGAATGCGCCCTTACAAACCTTGACAGTAGATAGAATAATAGGCTGTGCAGAAGAGGGATGGGACGAAACTGCTAAAACGAAGAAGTGTGTACAACGTCCAAAGTCAGTGCTGTGCTGAAAATAATCAAATGTGAGGACTTTCCCACACATGGAATCATTCCTGTGATCTGCCTGCTACAGCAACACCAATTACTAAACCGGTCTATTTGTAAAATAAATACACCGAACACATGCATAATTAGGCTCTCATGTGTAACGTGTGCTTTACCACATAGTCATACATATTAATATATTGTAGTGTCATGTTAACGGGAGTATGGATGTAATGAAGTATAGAGTCTAGTCTTGACATAAACACATGCGTGTCACATGTGGGACAACAAAAAAATTGTGAATAGTATTCTTTTGGTCGCTTATGTCACCAGTGTTTGTGGACTAAATATCTGGGAGTTCTGAGGGTATGTGGAGTGAGTCAACCGATGTGCTGGGTCTATAGGAGTAGGGAGTGGCCATCGTGTAGTGGTGTGGATACACCGCAAATCTGACTGGAGAATGGATGACTGCAGTGTTAGGGAGGTGTTGGGGTGTGTGTTTGGGGAACCAGGAGCCATGGGTATATGGGTATATATGCAAATGAAGCAGCACAGCAATAGCGTATTGGTTAGAGCAACCACCTAACAAACAGACATTCCTGTACCGAATCCCACTGTATCACATACCATTTACCATCTGTAATCTGTACATGAACATATTGTGACATCTGTCCACTGTATAATCTGCAAGATATCAATTAAAAGTTAACTGGAGTGAAGTGTCAGCGTCATAATGAATAAGGCACTAGTAAGCAAGTCAAGCATATATAAACACCAGTAAGCATGTGTAAGTGCGTTTGAGTGGGGTATGTATTGCTTTACAGATACTCACACACACACACACACACACACACACATATATATATGTATATATATATATATATATATATATATATATATATATATATATATATATATATATATATATATATATATATATATATATATATATATATATATATATATACACACAAGTGTGTGTGTGTGTGTGTGTGTGCGTGCATACGTAGATATGCACAGATATACAGCTATGATAAGAAACAGCACACATGAATAACATATGTTCACAGGCTATGCCAATGGAAGTGAGGAGCCCAAGCAAGAAACATGAAACATGTAGCATGACCTTCCACCCCCACCCCCAGCTAGACACAGGAAACATACACACAAACAATGTAAAGAGTCCACTGCTTCCCAGACCACAGGCAGAATACAAACGGGGGGGGGGGGGGGTACACAGTGCACCGTGAATTCTACTCTTGGAACACAGACAGGAGCGTCCCTTGCGGGACACCCCAAAAATTGCCAAAACCAAAAGAAGGTGATATACCGACCATTCTGGCTGGGGTGTATACATACTTGGAATACAAGGGTGGGAAACCCTGATGACCCATGGGCCGAGAAAATTGTATGAAGTGGGTCATGTGAAGTGGAAAGTGGGCAGTGTGTAGTGATGTGTCCAGAACAGACCAGGACCCAGAGTAAGGATGGGTGCTGTTGAGGAGGTGCAGGCGGGGGCACTATGGGTAGCTACTTATGGGTCTAGGTGTGCAGGTGTTGGCTGATGTGGGCATATATGGACAGCCCTAGGGATGTAAGCAAATGTGTTCATTGGGCAGAGGCTTCACCCAATAAGCAGCCACACACACTATGAGTCCCTCTGCAGCAAAGTGTAATCTATATAGGCAAGGAACGGACTAGCCAGATGTAGACATATATATGTAGAGGTATGTGTCTGTATATCTACCCATAGCAACATAGAGATAAGCCTCTCCCTCTCCATAGTACAAATGTATACATACAGAGACAGAATACAGATACATACCCACATATAAATATATACATATGCAGATACCCATAGACCCATATGTTGTGAAATATATATATATATATATCTATCTATATATCTATCTATATATATATATATATATATATATATATATATATATATATATAACTGTAAATATACACATGTATATAGCTAGGATATGATACAGCAGTTACGAGTAACATATGTTCACAGGACGTGCATATGGGGATGAGGGGTCCAATAAACAAACGTGTAACATGTAGCATCAACTCCACCCCTCCCAGCTAGGCCGGTGAGACATGCAGACACACAGTAAAGGTAAACACACCACTGTTTCCCAGACCACCGGCAGGATGCTACCAATGGGAGAGACCTGCTAGGTCTAATCTTGAAACATACATATTGATCTCCATTGTTGGACACCAAAAATAATGATCGGAGGCAGTCCTGATAATGACTTATCAAACCAGGCTGTAGATGTACATGGACCAGTAGGTTGTGCAAGCCTGATAACCCATGGTCGACACAAGTTATGACATGTGTTCTAACATGGGGAGAGTGGGCAGTGTGTAGTGGTGTGTCTATACCCACAGTAAGGATGAGTGCTGTAGAGGAGTGGCAGGTGGGGGAACTATCGGTATGCAATTATGGGCCTAGGTGAGTAGGTGTTGGCTGGTGCAGTTGTATTAGGACTGTCCCGGGGATGTAAGTAATATTCCAAAATGAGCATACCTGATGCCCATACCTCTCAACCCCTAAGAGCACATCCACTGGACAGGACATAAACCACTGGGGGAACAAATAGGGACCATACCTCTGAACTGTCCCCGATTTCCAGGGATGTCCCTGATTTCAACTCAGTTTCTAACTCTGTCCCACTTAAACCCTCCTAAAACTAGTGACATTTGGAGGAAAGGTGGTGAAATCCACATAATGAATAACGACAACAATTAAGAGTTATAAACATCATTTACCTCAGAAAATGTGTATGAATTCATATGCTCTGAGTCTGTCAATGTGTCAGATTAATAGCACCAATAGTTTAAATGTGTCCCTGATGTTGTTATGCCATGTCCCTGATTCAGTTTGTATTTTTCCCCAATCGTATGAGAGGTCTGATAGGGACAGAAAGCACATATTCCACTGACAACCTTAGAAAGATGATAGAATATTAGGTATGCAGTAGCATGACTCGGCTGAAGGATGTGGGTTCCAAAACCCAATTACTTGTTTGTATTGAAGAGTGTCAGTTCCCATGTATTAGCCAGATGGGTGCAGATTGTAAAAGGAACACACCAATAATATGAATCAAACATTGGACAGGCTGCGGATTCAGTACAGATGAGCAGCATGCTGTCGCCTAATGGGAAGCCATTCCCAATACTGTAGGCATGTAATCCGATGTAATAGGTATCACAAGGTAATATCGTAGTCCTCACTCCCACCCAGGGGTGTGAGTGTCAGATGGAAACACCAAATGAAGTGCATTTGCAAGTGTGGGAGCAAGCGGGTGTAAGCCTGTTTGGTCGCCAGTATGCAAGTATTACACTGGTAAAGCAATGTAGAGGCTAACTGAGTGTAGGAAACTGTAACAAGAGGTTAGCATTGCTTAGCACCATGGAAACCCATGCATACCCGCTCACAACTGCTTTAATGTGCCTTAATCACTCCGTATCCAATGGCCTTGTTCTGCTCTGCAACAAAATAAATAGCCTCTGCAAGGCTCAAATCCAGGACCCTGCACACACAGCTATTGTGATTTACCACTAAGCCATGGCAGATATACAGACATCTGACCTTATCACAAACATATCATCCAGCGCAGTCATTCAACAGTATAGGAAATGTATTCCATCATGTAGATGTATGTGTGAGTGTTTATGTCCAGCATATAGATACATACATATATATAGATATATCAGGAACATCCCATGTGACAACAAAGCATTACAAAGGAATGAAAAGGGAAACAGCAACAACGCCTGTATTATGTAGTGCTGTTGTCCTATGTAATATCAACACTCCCTCAGACAGACATGTGTCATTCATATACGCAAACATTTGTACATTGACCATATACATCACTCTGTGCATGTTATTTACATTAACAATGTAGAACAAACAAATAAACTGAGCTATTACTAATACTATTAAAGGTACGAGAACTAGAATGGCAGTTAGCACTTAATGCTTTCTGCTTGCCTGGTTTGAATGAGAATTGTAATATTTCATGTTTGCTTAAATTAAGAAATCTTACACGATAGTGTATTTTTAACTTTTTACTAATGACATTAACATAATCCTTGTATATTGTATACTGATTGTATACACACTTTTTATTTGAGGTAGTATGTAAGTTTTAAGACTTACTTTAATAGTGTTTGAATTATTGTGCTTTGCACCTTTAATCCATTGCTGCTACTAGTCACATGACTTCATGCTACATGGTTTAAATGCTGTAGAAACTGTGTAACTGCTGTTTGTCTGTGTGTCTGAAGAAGTTACTTTACTTAAAGTGATGAAAATGTGATAAAAATGTTTATTGAATTGAAGTTACGTTAAAAGAAAGTGTTTTTTGGGATTAACATCTTTTTCTCCTGGCTACTATTGGCCTCCTGTTCTGTTTTGGATTATTTACATTAGCACAACAGTTCTTGTCCAATCATTATGTGAGAACAGTACTCTTGCAAGGTGCTGAGTGCAATATCATCATCATGATAAAGGTAAATGGGGTAACCATAGAGGGACTGGTAGTGTTGTGTGTACAATGGGGTCGTCCACATCACATGTACCTGGAACATTTAGGAGTCATGTACATACTAGGATCGTGCACCTGAGAGACAGGTGTGAGGACAACTGGAGTATGTTGTGATGCATATTAAAAGGGTTACATGTGTCCAGTGGACACGTGTGTTGAATGGACAGCTATGTATGTGGTAAATGATGTTCTAGGAACCGATTGGCCTTTCGTTTCTGTAGGGTGAGAGTGGGATGTGGGCGAAGGAGAGTAGGGATGCTCGTGGAGGATAGGTAGGGTAGGATGACGGACAAGACAGCATACAGGGTCGGTATATGACACATGTGGGGGGATACACCTCAGACGGGGAGGGGTGTTTGGCATTCACAAGCCCATGAGCCCCAGATGGAAACAGGGGCAGTGGGATGGAGGGGCATCCACCACTGCACCAAAACAGCTGCAGAGGTGGCAGTGCTGGGGGCTGTTTAGGAGGGGCAGCCTCACCATGTAAATGTGACATTCTGCCCTTGAGCTGGTGACTGGAAAA
>NC_056737.1:1800819091-1800846621 GCF_019279795.1 Protopterus annectens
TCAGGTTCAAAATGGCAATGATAGATATTTCAGCCAAAAAAAAAAAAAAAACTCTCAGGTTCAAAATGGAAGAAGCAGTAGGTAGCCTAGGTAGAGACTTGGAAACTGGATCATGCCCCCTCTCTTCCAAAAGACGGGCAATAGTGGAAGAAAGATGTTCAAAACATTGAGAAAGCTGTTGGACAAACATAGTTAAAATCCCAACTGAGCTTTGCAAGGCTGAAATGTCCAGTTCAGGAAAACAAGGTCTAAGACTCTGTCAGTCCTCCTACAGCCATACTGGCAAACAAAAAACTCTTAAAACCAAAAAGCAAAAAAAAAAAAAAAACAATAGAAATAAGACACCGGCAGGCCACAGAGACTCCGGCAGGTACAACAGCCACTAAACGTGCAGTAAAATGCAAAACAGTACAAAAATGGTGGATTAGAACTTTTGTTTATTAAATATAAGCTTCTTCAGATAAAACCACATTATCTGAACTCCATTTAAATAGCAGCAGAAAAAAAGTCACATGGTAAAATAAAACCACATGATAAAAAGGTCACATGATAGAAATCACATCATCACCTAACAGATAAGGCAGATAAAAAAAAACTTGAAATGCTTCTTAAATGAGATTTAAATAACATTTAATTAAATCTACCTCTCTAAAGCCTTCAGTTTTAATAAACAGGAAATAGATGTAAAACCATTAAGCCCTGGCTAACTACCAGAATTTAATTGCAGTTGCAAATACAATTCACATTTTTCTAAAAGTAGCTGCCAGGAACCATGATGCAGATCCATTGGCACCCTCCCTATAACCACAAACTTAAGGGTGTATCCAGGAAAAGTGCTAGTGTGCCTAGGTAAAGCATTGCTTTCTTTTTTTGCACTTAATATCATTGTTATGTTCCCATATATGATCTTTAAAACAGCATTCAGTTTTGTCTGTATAATAGGCTGAACAACAATCACATAAAGTAGCATAAACAACACCTTTAGTAAGGCAGTTACACTTCTATGTTAATCTTGAAATCATTAATATTAAATTGCTTACAACAAAGAATAAATATACACATAGAACAGCTCCCACACTTAGACATCTTAAAATTTGCAAGATCATTTTTCATGCTGTGAGTGCCAAAATGCTCAACCAAGTACTTAAAATTCTGTACTTTCCTAAAGGTAATGAAAGGTTTTTCACCCACTTTACCAGCAATCTGGCTATGTGATTTTATTTTGCCATGTGACTTTCTAACTGCTGCTATTTAAATGGAGTTCAAACAATGTGGTTGTATCTGCAGAAGTTTTATATTTAATAAACAAAAGCACTAATCCACCATTTTTGTACCATTTTGCATTTTACTGCATGCTTACTGGTTGTTGTACCTGTTGGACTCTCTGTGGCCTGTGGGTTTCTTCTTTTTGTTTTTTTTTTGCTTTTTGGTTTCAAGATTTTGTTTACTCTCCAATCTATCTCAAATCCATCTATGTGGTTGCTCTCACATGCTGCACAGGGTACATTATGAGCAGTAGATTCAGGCACAGCCATCAGAAGACATGCCTGGATGCACTTATGTGATTTTTGTGGAAACATTTAAGCCTTTGCTTTTCAATGCATCCTTTGATGGAGCTTCTCTGTTGGGAGATAAGGTTAAAGATACACTGTCCAGGTGCGAATGAGAGGGAAAACCCTGCATTTGTTGGTGTACATTTTTCTACCACTCAAAGGCCCATCTCATTGAACCAGTGAGGTGGCAGAAAGGAGTGGTTTAAGAAGTCCCAGGTCCCTTTCCAGGATTTGTGTGGAAATAGTTCCCCCAGGGGCAGGGGGGGTAAGTCAAATTGGAGAATGCCTTCCTCATGGTAGAGGTAGTCCAGAGAAACAGGGCTTTAGAGATTCTTTCTTAGATAGGCCGTATCAGCACTCCTGAAGGGAGGCCTGACTGTACCTCTCTGGAGGCAATCAAGGTTGCTTATTCCTGAACCAGATTGTCTGTCTATTATAAAAAAATTCATGGGTGCAACTTATTATACCCAGAGGTTATGCCATACCATTTTCCCTAACCCCTCCCACAGTTATGAAGAAAATCCCCAGTGTTCCAGACAGTCAGAGGGAAGCAGCATCTTTAGAAATAAAAAAAAAACTGCTAGAAAAAGAGTCATTCAAGAGGTCCCCCCAGACTAGAGAGGGTCTAAAACTTACTCAAGATTTTTCTTAGTGACAAAAAAGACAGAAGACTTGAGACAGATTTTGGGTCTCAACAAGTTAAACCAGTTTGTTCGGTATACAAATTTTCAGATGGTCACGGTTCAGTCCATTTTTACCTCTGTTGCAAAAGGAAGATTGGATGTGTTCAATAGATCTTCAGGATATGTACTATCACATCAAAATGAACAGGAGCTCCAGGAGATGCCCACCCTTCTAGCTGGGAGCTAATCATTACCAGATCAGAGCACTGCCAACTTTAGTCTCACCACAGGCCCTAGTGTGTTCACAAAATGCATGCAATGGTAGGAGTGCACTAGACTGCTGGGATTCTGGGTGTTTGCATAACTAGACAACCAGCTTCTAATTGCCCCAACCAGGCATCGACTTCTTCAGGAAATGGACTACTTGCGTCACTTGTGTTCTTATTTGAGGAATAAAAGTCAATTACACCAAATTTCATCTTACACCTACACAGAGTCTGGAGTTCATAGTTGATCATCTGGACATGATCTGTTGAAGTTTCCAATAGTGAAATGAAAGCACTTATGTGTGTTTACATTTGTCTTATTCAATAAACAACTGAAACTTGTCTGGAGGAGTTTGTTTGTAGTCAATTCCACTGCATTTTCTGAGATACTTATTCAGATAGCCTGTATTCCCTTTACTCAATTAAATACACTGAGGTCCTAAGTTAAGAAAGTTATTGAAAATTCTTCCCTTCCAGCTGGATTAATATTACAAGCTGTGAGATCCATGGCAGCAGCTATCACCTTCATTCTGTTGGCCAGGTTCCACATGAGAATACTTCAATGGACTCTGTCACTCAATTGTCCATTCTTCATCAGCCATTATCCACTGCAGTCAAGATCACACAAGCATACAAAATATATCTTATCTGGTGGTTCATTCAAAACAACTCTGCAAAGGCCATCCATTTGTACTTCCCCTGCCTAAGGCAATGGTGAACATAGAAAAAGCCTAGCTTGGGTGGGAAACACTACTTGGGAAGGACAGTCCAAAGTGTGTTGTCCCCAGAAGAGACCAAGATGCATATAAGTGTCCTGGAGATGAGGGTTGTCCTCCTAGTGTTGCAGGCCTTTCAAGATATTCCCCCATCTGGGACAATAGTGATACAGTCAGACAATATGTTGGTAGACTTGTACATCAACTAACAAGGGGGAAACCAGTTCATGCCCTCTTTGCCAAGAAGATAAGAGAGTATGCCAATGGGCAATCTCTTCCAATCATTTTCTAATAGCAATGCACATTCCAGGGAAAGCCAGCATGATAGCAGACACACTAAGCAGGTCAGTTCTGATGCCTCACAAGTGATCTCTCATTGTCAATGTGGTGGAGAGAATTTTCCATCAATGGGGCCTGCCATGTTGTGATCCATTTGACTTTCCCCTCAACAACAAATGCAGTAGGTTATTTGCTCTGATTCTTCCACTGGGGGAGTCATTGAAAGATGCTCTAGTTCACAGTTGGCCTTCTGGTCTCCTGTATGCATTTTCTCCCTTGCCACTAGTCCCCAAGTTTCTACAGAAAGCAGCTTGGCTGAAGAGCATGGTTATCCTCATTGCCCCCTTTTTGGCCTCATCTTCTACATCCACCCTGGATTCTGGATCCAGCTGCAGACCTTCTCTCTCAACTGACAGGTACCACTTATCTGGACTTTACAGATCTCAAGTTGACCATATGGCTTTACAAGTTCCACTGATTGCTAGACAGCACAGGCTGTCTTCTCCATCTGCCTTATTTTGTTATTTTCCTATAAGGCCTCTGCTAGAAAAACTTACAAAAGTAAATGGAAAAGATTTGTCTTCTGGGCTCTTAGCAAAGATTTGAACTCTTTATTTAGTGCCTGTGTCAAAAATACTCAAGATTTTATCTTCAATCTTTAATGAAGGAGCTGGTTTCTCAACTATTAGAGTCAAGTTGGCTGCCATCTCTAATTTCCACATGGGCAAAAATAACTGAACATTAGCCTCTTTAAATTATGCAAGGCCTTTCTAAAGGGAGCTTCTTTGCTTAGACCTCTGTTAAAAGATCATACGCCTCCTTGGGATTTAAATTTAATGCTTCAGGCCTTAATGCAGTCTCCGCTTGAACCTTCTGCCAAAGTAGACCTAAACTTTTTGTCTTTGAAAACCATTTTTTCTTGTGGTTATTACATCAACTAGAAGGAACTCTGAATTCCATGCTCTGTTTTTATACTCCCCTTATCTATTTTTTTTTATAAAAATAGGGTGTCTTTGAGAACTAACCCTTCTTTTTTGCCTAAGGTGACATCTGAGTCAAATATTAACCTGGTCATTAATCTCCTAGTTCTCTTTCCAAAAATTTCAAACAAAGGAGAGTACATGTTACATCTGTTGGATGTGCATAGTTAACCTCATTTCTACCTTCATAGAACCAAAGACTTTAGGAAGTATGATTAGTTATTTGTTTCCTTTTCTCCTACCAGATTAGGCAACCCAGTATATAAAGTTAAATTGACCAAATGGCTGACTGATTGCATAATAGATGTCACTGGTAAATCGGTTTTATCTTTACCAAAACCTCCTAGTGCTCATTCCACAAAATATATGGTGTTTTTTTCAGCTTTTTGGTCCAGAACATGTTTAGATTGTATTTGTGCAGCTGCAACTTGGGCTAATCCATACACTTTCGTTGTTCATTACAAGTTGGATTTGATTTTCAGAAACAGATCTGCATTTGTCTCAGCAGTGCTAGGGGTCTCCCAGGTTTTACAGTAGCTGGGGACTCTGTCCCATTGGTTAAAGAATGAATGAAAATGACAATATAAAATAAAAAAGTTATGAAGTCACCATAAGTTGTCATTCATTTTCATTCTTCCTCAACTCTGCCCCACCTGCCCACTCCTTTTTTATTTGCTTCTGGAGAGATATAAAAGTTGTATAGGAACCTCTGTTCCTTGTCTGAGCTCCAGCTTCCCTTTTTCTTTCCTACCTATGGTATTTTCTGTAATAAGAGGCCCTTTTATATTTAGTAACAGCAAACTCGATCTGAGGTATGTTAGATTTGTGGGGCATTATGGGTAAAGGGAGGAGCTTGAGAGTTCTAAGATCTAATGATCTGGTAGAAGAGGCTGAGTTGCATCCAAGTGTCAGATAAGAACCCTTCAGTTGAGGCAGAATGAAAATGGACAACACAGATGGAACATTATGGTGAGTACATAACTTTTTTGTTGGGCTTAGTGGAAACAGTGGATGATGGTTTACTGCTTAGCTGGAGTAAGGTGCATTATCCTCTGGCTAGTTGCCCTTTCATGGATTAGTGCTTTTCCAGGGGGTCTCCTAGGAAGTAAAATCAAAAGCTTAAAAATGTTTCATTTTGCTGTATCTTTAGCTTTGGACAGGAAACATTTCCTGGGATTTACTAAGGGGTTACTCTCTGATTTTAACATGCTAAGTCCTGGTTTCTTACTTCTAATATAAAAAGAAAATCCCCTCACATTCTGACAATGATTCCCCATCAGATGAGCAAGGAGGTAGGGGGGTATGATTCTTCTTTTAACTCTCCTCAAGCTGAAGATTTCAATTCTGAGGAAAGTCATCATCATCATCATCAACCCTCTTTTTCCCATTTTCTACATGGGGTCAGGGTGTCATGTTAACTGTTGCTATCTTTCTCAATTCAGTGCCTCACCCCTGCATTCTTTGACACTTATGCCTATCACATATTTTTTCTCACACAGTCCATCCCCCTCTTTGCTGGACACCTTCATTTTCTCTTACCTTCTTCCTGTCTGTCCCAAATCTTCTTCACCAGATTGTATTTTGCTTTTTTGCACATGTGACAAAACCACCGTAATCCATTCTCGTTGATCTTTTCTGCAAATAGAGCTACTTTGGCTTCTGCTGTTATGTCCTCATTTCTTTGTCTGTCCCACAGTATGCATCCTACCACCCTTCTCAGGCACTTTATTTCCTTCCCCTCTAGCTTTCTCATCTGCTCTGCTTTTACTGCTCAGGTTTCTGTACCATACCATAGTACTGATCACATCACTGTTTCATACACCTTACTTTTCATCTTCTTTGGAATTCTTCTGTCATATCATATGCTACACCTGATACTCTTTGCTAGTTGGCTGCAGCCCTCTGATGCTAGCCTTGACCTCTTTATTTGGACTTCCCTTCATCTCAACAACCTTTCCCAGATACTTTAAGCTATTAACCTATTAGACAATCTTCCCTTCTATCTCAGTTCTCAACTTCTTCTGATTTCCCCAAGTTGCTACCATTACCACTGTCTTATCTGTGCTTAGTTTCATCCCATCTCCCTTCAGTTTTGCATTCCATTCCCCTATCCTTTGCTAAAGTTCGTGCGCAGAGTCTGCCTGTAATGTCACATCATCTCTATACAACAACTTTGTTGCTCTGTCTCCTCTTATTTGTTTGCTAATGTAGTCCAACACCAGTATGAACAGCAGTGGACTCAGAGCTGAGCCCTGTTGCACACACACTCCCATATGGAATCCCTCTATGAGACCGAGCACTGCTCATATTTGAGTCATTGGGTTTTTGTACATAACCTGCACTAATTCTAACATTGTATCTGGAATTTTGAACCACCACTGTACTGCCTCAAATCAGCTTACTTAGGACCTTGTCATATGGTTTCTCCAAGGCTAAGGATGCCCAATTGGACTCTTTCTTCATCTCTAGTGACTTCTCAGCTATCTGTCTCACTGTAAATATCAGGTCAGTTATGCTGCATCCTGATCTGAATCTGAACTGCTCATCTCCCATATTACTTTCTACTCCTCTGCTTATCCGTTTATCAAGCATCCTCTTCAGAACTTTCATGCAATGTGACAGGAGTTTGATGCCTCTGTAGTGTCCACAGTTGTAGATGTTCCCTTTCTTCTTGTACACAAGCATGATTGTATTTATTCTCCAGTCATTTGGGATACATCTTTTTCTCCACACTTCTATGATTATCCTCAGGAACCATTTCTCCCCTATCTTACCCAGTACCTTTATCATATCTGCTGTCACCTCATCTGAGCCTGCTGCTTTCCCTGATTTCATCTTCCTTAGTGCTGTTCTTTCTTCTTCTAAGGTGAGCTCTTCTTCTTCTCTAATTGTAGGCTGTTTCTGGGGTAGTACAGCTTCTGTGGGGTTTTCTTCATTCAGAAGCTGCTGGAAATATTCCTTCCAACTGCCTTTGATGTCTTGTGGACTGGCGAGCAGGTTGTTGCTGGCATCCCTTATGAAGGGTGTCTGACTATCTTCTTTATCTTTCTGTGTTTGCCTTGTAACCGGATATAGTTCCTTTGTGCCACCTACTGAGTCATTTTCCAGAAGTTGGTAGAGTGCCTCCAATGCCCTGTTCTTTGCTATTGCAACTCCTTTCTTAGCTTCTTTGTTATCCAACCAGTATTCCTTCCTAGCCTTGCCCATCTTTTCTATCTCCCACTTTTTCCTGCACTCCTTTTTCCTTTTGATGACATCCTAAACTTCTATTTTTCCACCACTAGCTTTCCTTATGTACTTTATTTCCATACCTAGCTTGGCCACATATCTGTTCTGTAGTCCTCACACATGCAGTGTTGAGGTACTGCCATTCTTTTTCAACTCCACCTATATCCTCCTCTTCTTGGTGTGATAGAACCCTGAGGAATTCATTGAACTGTTGCACTTTCTCTCTAGTCAACTTCCAGGTCTTCAGCCTGGTCTCTGTTGACCTTAGAGCTTTCTTGGACCATTGCTTGCAGCTGATTGTGGCAACCAGTGGTTTATGCTGTGGGCCTACTGTTTTTATTGGGGATGACTTTGCAATCACTGATTCTGCCCAGGTTAAACATAATTCTGGGTATTTACTTACCATGTAAGCAATTTTGATGTTCACTGAAGTTAGTTTCAATGGATAGGGGTCAATGAATAAGCTTTCAATGAAAGAATATTTCAACAATCTACAAAAGACCCTGAAATCCTTATGTCACAGCACAAATGTTATGATTTGCTATAACTGAAGTTTCCTCAACCTGTAGTTGTTCCTGTTGTGTTGCCAGCCTTTGAGAATGTTTTAACAACTTCCATTATGACTGGCAATCAATCTTTTGCTCCTAAAAGTCAGACAGTTTATATAAAGTACTTCAGACAAATACACTACTGTCATCTAACCCCAAAATCAGATCCTTCAGTGTTATCTTTATTTAGTTTTCGAGTGATAAACATATTGTGAATGCTAACCCCTATTCCTTCTGACAAGGATGGTGAAGTTATTGACAGATTTACTACCTTAGCTTTCAGAGTTTTGAACTGTCAGGCTCAAATGTTAATTTTTTACTGGCATCTTTTGAGAACATATGAAAGTTATTTAACTTATTTATTTATCTTCATTTACTGAAAAAAGCAGACTGGGTAATGCCCATTTTCTGTGGATGCCTAGTGAGAAAAGTTTCAGTAAGTGACATTTATATTTCAGTTTCACTACATATTAACAATAATAAAACTTGCAATGTGCGGATGAAGCAACGCTAGAAGTGCATTTCTGTAAAGTTCAATACAAGATGCATCTTAGTTTACAGTGTATTAAGTATATTGTATCACATACAAATGTATGTATGACAATCATTCAGATGGGCAATCCATCCTGACAGGAAAGGGGGTTTAAAAACTTGTCAAATACATAAGTGAAATATGGGGTAACTTGTCAAATACATAAGTGAAATATGGGGTTTGCTGTAAGGAATCTAGGAAAAATGGGGTTAGTGGGGAGAGAAAGAAATTATATTGTGTAAAATGTAAAGAGAAATATGCAGTATGATGTAAGCAAAATAGAGAAAAGGGTTAGTGTGGAGAGAAAGATAAAATTTTGTATAAGGGTTATTGTCATTATAGAGGGCGACTTATAGATATAGTGCAGAAAAGGGTTAGTTATTGATGGTGACGTAGGTGGAATATGACTGAAGAGTTAATCTGAAAAAATGATTGAAGCATTTCAACTAAGAGATCATGAATGGGAAGGGCAGTATGAGTGAAGATGAGGCAAGTCTCACCTAGGTGAGGACCATGAACATAACCACATCTGGATGAGATGTTGTTTAAGCAAAGGCTTAAACTGGAGAGTGTTTCAGTCCATTTAAGTTTGATTGAGATGAAGTTCCGAAGTTTAGAGAAGTAGTGAGAGTACATTCCATCTCCGATTGAGTTGTTTGACTTATTTATAATAAGAAATAATTTTTCACTTGAACATAGGACCCAAATAGAAGAGTGGGGCTGTAAGGTATCTTTTCCTGCTAGACATTTTTCTGGAGAATGAATAGATTATTTGTCATAATCAGATTATCTCACACAAGAAGGTTCTGACACTTAATAACAGGGGTACAAAATGCCTTTAGGAATCCCTTACCCATTTTCAGGGGATTTTACCTCATCCTACAAACCAGGCATTCTCATTTCTTCCTACTTTAAAGCAAATGTTGGCTCAGAGGTGATTCTACTTGAACTGTCAACTCAGATAGGCAAGTATTTTATTCTGGGTTTTTTTTTTGGTACTAAAGAAAGAGGGATCTTGAAGACCAGTCCTATACATCTCCTTTCTCATTCTGTTGTCTAAGATTCCAAAATTTAAAATGTTAATCCTTCAAGCCCTGTTACCTGCCATACCCTCCTGCAGCTTTATGGTAACATTGGACCTAAATGATGCTCATCATCATATTCCACTTTGCAAGGAATTCAGGCTTTTTTAAGATTTTGTGTGTCTGGTTCACATTATCAGCTCTTTGTCTTACCATTTGATATGTCTATTTACAGAGTGTTGGGCTGCTCTTACAGTTGCAGTCACTTTTTCCAGTTGTCAGGATTCTCTGGCATAGGCCATGAAACTTCTGATTCATGACATTTACTCTCATGCCCACCTATAACCAATGTCTCCAAATTCAAGGAGACACAAGTTTTTATCCTAAAAAGAAATGAAAACATGGTCTGACTTTCTGATGCACTTTTTTGTCCAATAAATACCACAGTTGTCTGTTAACATCTAAAGGGTACAGAATTTTATCTCTCTTGTTTTGAAGGAAGGAGAATAAAGGTATGGAGATTCAAAAACATTTTATTGAGCACCTTAAGCATAAAAGAAGGTTTAATTCTAAATGTAACCTTATCTTTATGGAAAACCAACAAAGGAATAGTGGTCATGAGAGGTTTCAGTTCAGAATCCTTTTTGGCAGTACTAAGGGCTATTGGACTCTCTTCTTTGTAGAAAGTTAAAAAAAGCAGTGGAGGCAAGTTCAAAAAGGATGGGGTGGGGGACCAATTTCCCAAGACTTATTTCAGGTCCCTACAAGTAGGTATGAATGTTCCTACTGACAATATATATTCAAAAGGATGGCAGGCATAAATGGCTGACATATCTGCTTTCATTGAAGAGTATGTCAGCCTTGAATAGAGCAGCTCACACAAATAAGATAGAATGAGGGCAATACCCACTTGATAAGGGCAAAGAGTCTTCATGTAGCAACAAATAGAAAATGTCTTCCATTTAGAAATATCAGATTTTCTTTTAGCAGTTTTTCTAGCTTCCTTTAATACATGTAGCATGTCCTTTGAAAATTGCTGTCTAAAAGGTATTAGAATCCAGTCATTCAGAGGACTGGATTCAGAGTCTGGAGATCTAGATGAATTAGAGAGCCATTTCGCTGTCCTGTGAGGTAACTAATGGTGATTGCCCTAGGCCAGATGAAAGATAAGGGGGAAGAATGCTGTCTGGACCAGAAGAGAGGCATCAGCAAGATCTTCATCTTGTACTTTTTGATTTTCAGGAGAATCTTGGGAATCCAAAGAAGGGACAGGAAGGCATAAAGGAATTTCTTCTTCCAGGAAAAGGACATGGCATCCATTATCTAAGCTTTTGGGCTTGGATTTCTTGAAGAAAACAGCCCGAGTTGTGTGTTCTGATTGGAGAAAAAGGTATCTATTTCAGGAGTACCACATTCAATGAAAATCTGCAGGAAGACCTCTCTGTTCAATATCTATTTGTGAGGGTCTATGTATGGTCCAAACAAAGAATCTGCCACTCAGCTGTTTTCTGAGGGAATATAAACTGTGTGAAGAAACAGATTGTGCTGAACATCAATGTCACAAGCTGTCACTGGAAATTTGAAAAGGTGGTAAGATCTTGTCCTACCTTGTTTATATTCCACATAGCTAAAGTGTTGTCTGTAAATAGTCAAAGAGGGCCCAAAGACCAGAAGTGATGCATGGATTGTAAAGCCTGAATTACTGCTTTAATTTCCCTTATATTTATATGACATTTTTTGCCCTTCCTGGACCATACAACCTGGAACAATAGCCCCACCCCAAGCCAAGTCTGAAGCATCTATAAAGAGATCTTGGCCAGGGGGAGGTACTACAAAAGGTACTCCTGGGTCGAGGGAAATCTGAGTGATCCACCAATGAAGGTGTCTTTTGATGAATGGCAAGAGAGGGACTGCGAAATTCAGAGGGTGACAATTTTGTGTCCAGACTAATTTGCAATATCACTGAATCTTCATCATTGGTTTGGCACCTATGTCTCTAATGGACACAGGTAACCTATAGATGTTTCATCTCCCAGCCCCATGCTTACACTTATCAAGGGTATCAGAACTTGCCAAGAGATTTGGGATGCATGGCTAGGCTTAAAAAGGCCCTTGTGGTTGTTTGATTCATAGGTGTTTACTAGGCTATGTGGAGTTTGGGCCAAGGAATAATGAGAATTGTGTAGGCCATAAACTCCAGGGGTCTCAAGATCTCACTTGCAATGTGAATAAATGCAAAAAGTTTTGGAACATTTCTGCATACTGCTCCTTCACATACTGAAAGTGAATACAGTGACAGGTGTGGCAGCAGTGTGCGCGGTGTAAAGGGCAGAGAGTGACACATGGAACAGATCAATCATTTTATAGACTGCAGTCTTCAAGGATATGCCACAAAAACAAAAATGTTATGCGGAACAGCAAATACATTATTATGATGCATATATTGTTACTGATGTGTAAAACATAGCAAGTGAGATGTATGTAAATGGGAAATGTGGGGCATATCATGAAATCTGTACTGTGATGGAACTCTAGCCAAAAAACACTCAATTAGAGGATGTTCATTAGCAACTTTTATATTTGTGTATGAATAGTGATATGATTAAATGTGAGAACAAGAACACCTTGGAATGTCTTATTTCCAATGAGAAATAATTACATGTGTGTGCATTAATTCATTATTGAGTAGCAACAATTACTTCATACATTGCTTCATGTATATCACATGGAAACACAACCTGCTTACCTACATAATAATCTCATTACATGTGTATTAGCTCCTGCAACCACACAGAAATAGTTAACACACTATTATGAAAGTACAGATCTGTAGGGCTTATGACCACTTTATTGGTAAATGATTACTGAATTGAGCATTGTGCAAAGGACAGTGAAATGTGGAAACTGCTACAGTTGACATAAAGGTTAATTAGACATGTCTATAACCATGTTAGTGTCCTCTGGACATTCCCCAGGATTCATGAAGCTTGCATCAGGTGCAGGCGTAGCGTCGGCGTTCTAACATCAAATATGGCCACCGAGCGATTCAGGTATGAGCTGTTTCCATGTGCACTACCTGCGCACGCTAAAGCCGCACAACTCCTGAGCCTTGTATGCTAATTACCCCATATGCAGCAGTGTAGCATGGAAATAAAGGTATGTAGCAATTCAGGAAGTGTTGCAGGCATAGTGTAAGCATGCAGAAATGTAAACCGTAGAAAATGGTTTACATTTTTGCAAACATAAAATCAGAGCCATGACAGCCGACCAAATACATGTATTATAATGTTAATATATGCCAATGGCTAAATATATAGCCATTGGCATAAAAAAACATGTACAAAATATAAAATTAACATTTAGTATATATAGTCGCACTATTGCGATGTTAAAGCACAGGCAGCGGTGTGCAAAGGGGATCGTAATTAATATATAAAAATATAAAATAAAACCGCAATGAAGCACATATCACAATTTCCCCAAAATAGTCAATGGCAGGCATGCTACACCATACTCATGGTGCAAGGGTTGCTAAGGGGCAGTGACAGTGTTATGCGCAGTAGCTAGGAATTAGTAGGCAATGCCATGCAAATGAAAGGAATAACAGTAAATCACAGATTCCCCACTGGTGTAAGGATGCACCTCACAGCGTAGCATTATAACACAGAGGTGAGCCCTTGAGATAAAGATGACATCATGAGAGGGGTGTGTCACCATTACTGTAAGCACATTGGAGCATTGCTAAACTGGTCTGCCCCTAGCTAAGCAAAGCTGCAGGATAGGGGTGTGTTGAATTGCCTATAGCTATGCTTAGCTGAGAGTACACATGATAACCGAGTAGGCATGTGAACAGAGATGAAAACACGCGTAAACCAGGTAAACAGGTATGTGCGTCACGCACTGCAGCTGAAACAGGAAGGATATAGGAAAGAAATAAGGAAATGCTGCAGCAGTGAAATTGGAGTACAAATGACTAATTAACACCTAGGGGCCTATAGTGGGCCACTGACAACAGCTAACAAGGCTGCAAGCAGCTACCTGCAGAACAGGGAAGGGGAGGTGCTGTACTGCAAAGAAAACAGCAAAGTGTCAAAGCAGAACAAAGGCGATATGCAGTATATCAGCTACAAGGCACATTTCCCCATGACTGGGTAGGGGAAAGTACAAAACAAGAAAGATGGCAGGTGGATGCATGCCTGATAATGGGAGGGATCCAGGTCTAAAAGTGAATTAAAGGGCAACAGATTAATCAAGACAGGCAAGTAGATCTCCACAGTAAAGGCCTCACACTTTCAGTACTCATTCCAAAACCCATAATTAAGACACACAGCAGCTGGAATAGTTCATACACACCCACTTACATCAACAGCATCCATAGCACACAATACTATAAAGTGTGAAAGCACCTCACACACATTTGTGTATTCCCATACACTCTGCACCAGTGGTGTATACAGACAGGGAACTTTTATTATGTACATGTTAGGGGCTGCCATAGCTTCGATCCACCAGCATGTGTTGGAGACTGAAGGTGGTGTGGAGGATGATGCACACGACCACCGCAGGCACCAGAGGAGGAAAGTGTTCAGACCCAGGATAACCTACCAGGGGCTACATGATCTGGAGATAGTAGAGCGTTACAGGGTGGACAGGAACACTCTACAGCAACTTGTGGAGCTGTGCCAGCCATGCCTCAGAGCCAGAACAAACAGAGGGGAATCCATCCCAGTGGATACGAAGGTATGTGTAAGCCTGAGAATACTAGCTACAGATAGCTTTCAAAGACCGACTGGGGACATCATGGGTATCTTACAGGCATCAGCATCCAGGGTACTACACCAGTTACCACATGTCAATGAGCACATATACTTCCCCCGAACGCAGGAGGAGTTGGCCAGCAATATGCGTCTCTTCCACTGTGTGGCAGAATACCCGGAGGTATTAGGTGCAATAGACTGCACGCACATACATATCAAGTCACCACCCGGTGAGCAGGGTAGGCGCTACCTAAACCGCAAAGGATACCCCTCCATCAACTGCCAAGTCATGTGCAATGCCCAGGGCATTACCATGGATGTGTGTGCTGGCAGCCCTGGAAGCTATCATGGCTCCCACATCTGGCATGCCTTACAGCTGTATCGGTTATTTGCCAGGGGGAACATCCCAAATGGCCACCAGGTGGGGGATGCTGGCTATGCACTGGAACTGTGGATGATAACTCCCATCAGAAATGCACACACACCCATGCAGGAACTCCATAATGAGGCACACACACAAACCAGAATCATCATAGAGCATGTGTTTGGGATGCTGAAATCACGGTTCCATTGCTTGGACATATCTGATGGAGCCTTGCAGTACTCTCTAGGCACATGTGCCCACATCTTCACAGTGTGTGCCATGCTACACAATATGGTCCTGCGGAAACAGCTGCAGCAGGGACAGAATGGTGAAGGCCCTCACAGCCCACCACCATTGCCAAGGGCCCCACAGGCACAGAAGTACTTAGACCACGAACACACTGAGCTAGCCCCAGTAGGCAGATGGTGGCATGTCCAGTATGCTCACGCCTTGGCAAAGAGGGAACGTATAGCGCACACACTGACAGTGTAGGCACCTAGGGACTGACACCTTTCTCCACCTGCATACACAGTAAAAATGGATGGCACACACACAAGACTACCTGTAAATTGTCATGTATAGGCAGTCCACTGTGTGCATCCAACATAGGCAACCCTCAGCTATTACACACACAACTGCCATTGGCACAAGGTAATTCAACACCTGAACAGTAAATTAAGCTATCAGCATATGCAGATACTGTATGTGTAGATTCATATATAGGTACTTGGCCAGCTGCCAGAGTACATTCATAAGGCCGGCCAAAATGTGTCAGCTTTTGCCACCCCATTGATTAATTAGCCATCCCTCTGTGGAGCAGATCCAATGGCAGGATCCCTGGGTTGCATCTACTGTTCCCCATCCAACCTTCAAGGTTTCTCTTGCAGAGTGTTAGTGAGGGGCTCTGTATAATGTAAATAGGGATGTTGTTCCAAAGTATGGGGAGTGTTTGTGACAGGAAGCTGTCCCTCCAGCATCTTTTCGTTATTGTTGTGGCAAGGTCAGCTCACTACAGTGTGTGGCTCACTGTGACATGAATTCCCATAGGTGGAGCATATCCATCAAGCCTGAGTTCGACATGGCTGTATTGGCCAGTGGAGATCATCTCTGGGTAAACGAGATGCTACTGAGTAAAGCAGGAGTTTATTCAGTCCAGCTGCATAGGCCATATGTTGGAGGCCAGTATTCCCCTTGGTGAGGTACATTTGTGGACCCCCCAGCTTTTGGACATGTCCTCTGAGGTACATCCCACATGGTTTGTTATACCCTATGATGGGACTGATGAGTGATGAGTAAAGGTGCACTAGAACCTCAGTATGTCTAGATCAGAATCCTTTAGTAGTCAGATGCCCTACATAGAAGGATGTCCTAACTACTGTGGAGATATGATTGTCACAGGGAGATCACTATCTACCTTAGTCCCCAGATACCCCATTACCTTATCTGTACTAAACTGGCTGCTGCTCATGTGATAATATATGGGTGCCAATTCCACAATGGAATGACCATGCAGTTAGTGGCACTTGGATGGAGGCCATGTTGTTGGCACCCTGTGACATTCTCTGTGAGGCCCCTTGAGGGATGTCCATGTCAGCTGGACTAACAATCATGGCTCCCAGTTTGCAGTCATTGCCAAACACGGTCTGCTGTAGTCCACCTGTGTTCACCTGTACATCTGAGATGTATATGCCAAACAGTAGGACTCCCAGGACTGAGTCCTGTGGGACACCAGTCATGACTGTTCAAGAGTTGGACCTGGAGACTGCTTGTCGTACCATGTGGGTTTTGTGTGTAAGCCCGTTTGCAACCCAATCTGTGATGTATGAGTGAATGTACAGGCTGGATCAATAATACCTGAGTGGGGCATGGTGTCAAACAACTTGGTGAGGTCCAGGTAGTATGTGTGAACCACCTCCCCTGTCATGTAACGTCTTGGTGACTGTATGTAAGTCGTCAGACAGGTTCAGTAGACATGAACTGCACTCAACCAAGCTGACCTGGGTTGGGTCATGTGTTCGAAGGTTACCAATGTCATTGTTAATGAGTGCCATGAGGATGCAAACCATACCATTGCAGACCAGGCTAGTCAGGCTTATGGGGTGGTAGTTACCATGGTCAGTTGTGATTTCACTGTGATGGAGTGGAATAACTGCTGCCAAGTGCCATTGCATGGGCATGCAGCCTATGGAGAGACTGATGTAGGAATGCTTAATTAGGTGGGGGGCAGGTTGTCTTGTACAGTTTGCAAGATGCAGTCTGGTTTAACATCTGCCTCCATTGATGCTGTGTTCTGCTGTTAGAGAAGGCCATTTCTACTTGTGTGTCTCTGATGGTTGGGATACTGTACATTTTGGGTAGTGTTGTGGGCTCTTTAGGGGGTGAAGTATGCACCGAATGTATCTGCAAGGATGTTGGCTATATCAGTAGGGTCAGCATATTTTGTGCTATATTTCATCTGCACAGTGCAAATCTGTGTGTCACCACATAGATTCTTGACATAACCAAAGAAGGCTTTGTGGTTATCTTTCAAATCCTTGCATATTCTCCTGCTGATGTTAGCCTTGGATGATGTCATGAGGGAACTATGTATCATACTAATAGTGGTCACAGATGTCTGCCCTTGCTGTGTGTCTGGAACACTGTCCTACATCTGTAGTATAGCCTGTTTATTGCTGAGGTCCACCAGACTGGTTTCCTTGTCTAGGAGGAGTGAGTCTTGGTTTACCAGTGATGGCATGATCCATACAACCATGTAGGTGCTTATAGACTGCATTTGTAAATCTGTCTGTATCTTGAGCAGTGTTTCCCCTTAGCATGGGGGCTGTGAAACTCCCCACCCCTGTCAGTAGTAGTGTAAATTTAGCTGTAAGAAAGGTATACACTGTGATATCCATGGGTGGGGGAGATGCTAGGGTGTGGAAACAGTAAATAGTTCATGGTCAGATCTAAACAGTGACCGGTTAACCTCCACTGTGGTGCACCTGTTGCCCATGTTGGTGATGATCACATTTAGTAGTTTCCATCCCACATTAGGGAGGTTATCACCTGATACAGGGCATATGAGGTTATACATTCCAGGAAGTGCTGGTCCTGGAAGTGAGTACCGGAGTACGTTTCCCAGTTAATGGTATGGTAGGTGACATCGACCAATGCCAGGGTGTGCATTAGGACTGTCGTGTTATCCACTGTCCCCAGGTAGGTGGAGTAGAGGTCCCGGGTCATGGAGGGTGATCTGTAGCAGGCCACATTCCACACTGCAGTTGTGGATGATGTTAACTGCACATGGATGATCACAGAGGTATCATGCTGCCCCACTAAACTGGAGGTGTAGGTATCCTTTATGAATATGGATACAGCCCCTCTATGTCTGTCAGTCCATGTTTTGTGGCTGAAATGTATGGTATGGGTTGTAGTCTGGTAGTGCTGGTGTGCTATCAGGAGCCTTAAGACAGATTTCAGTTAATGCACAGATGTTGATGTCCATCCTGAGGAGTGCTGTGAGGGCATGCATGTTGTGATCACAACCCCTGGTGCTGAGTAGCATAAACCTCATTGACTCTGCTATTCACCTTCGAGACTCTCCTAAATAAGGCACCATGGGGGCGCCAATAGCCTTGGCCAGTATTCCAAAGCATAAGGCTGACACATAGGCCGGTATGGCATCATTGCATGCATGTTCCCCGTCTGTACTTGTTTTTCATCTCCCCTGTAGGTAACCTACTGGTAAGCAATAGAAAGCCTTAAACTTATACTAGTCTTATAGCTTCCCAGATAGGCTTTTGGAGTGACTAAGTATCAGTGTTCTCTATGTTCTTGCTGTACTCAACTGTTTCCTGACTACATAGTGAGTTAACACTGTATATTGTGATCTGAAGGTCTGTTTATTCAGGTATTATGGCTGTGATGGCCTGCACATTAGAGATTCACAGATATCCTACTATCTGCCCAAGGGAAATTAGAAGCATAGCAACAGTGTGTTGGCCTTCCCCGCACCATTGATGAAGTAACTGAGCCTCTGTCAACCATAGCCAATGAAGCAATTCCAGGCAGAGTTGCTGGAAGCTGTTGAAGACTGGGGTTGTGGAGGGTGACAGGGGCACTTAGTGATCAAAAGAAGGCATGTTAATGTGGCAATTCAACACCATTCAATTCCCCCAATAGGTCTAGCATATATCAAACTGGACAGGTTCCCCCACCCCCCGGCTGTATCGTTCTGGGACACATGATCCCAGGGGTGTATAGTCTTTTACCCATTCACACAACAAGGTTTCCCTTGAAGTGTGTCAGTGAGGGGTTATGCCTAATGTAGTTAGGAATATAATGTATTGCCTCACAGTACATTTGTTATATGTTGTTATTTCAAGAGTACGTGAAGCTCAGTGAGTTTAGGGGCTCCCGCCCTTTCCTTAGCCTAGCTTACACATAGAAATCATCTAAATAGGAAATAGGCGGAAGCAAAGTTAATGTCAACAGTGTAATGGTTACAGCATCTGCGTGGTATCTGTGCATTCGAGGTTACAATCCCAATAAAGGCAGGGATGTTTATCATGTGCAAATGTATACCTTAACCACAGCTTGCATATATAGGTAACAATTGTCTGTATAATAAACATTTGCATCACCCATATAAACCCATGTGTGCAGGGGAGTGCAGTCAACAGAGAATGTAATGTCATGTCAGCACATAGTGGGAAGTTATGTCACTGACAGGTATATATCCGAAGTAGTTAGCGGATGTGGCCGTGTTTGCGCGCACAGGTTATACGTTACAACATTTGTTTAACTGTGTTTAACCACTGCTATAATGTCACACAAACACTTTTAAACATGCTTAGTACTGCTTAAACGAGCCTTATTCTGCAGTAAAAAACATTCGTAAAGCATCGCAGGTGTCGAACCCTGGACCATGCACACTATAGTCATGGGACATACCACTAAGCCATCCGAGGTGTACACATGTTCTATGGTCTTGAGACTACAAGACTTGAGAATATACCATATGCATTTCACTGTAATGATCACAAATGGGACAGTGACTTTGTGTATATATGTACAGTGCATTGTAATGTACTGTAGTTTGTGAGCCAACACATTCCAGTCTACAGATGTATTACTGTTACAAACTAATACTAAATATATATATATATATATATATATATATATATATATATATATAGATATATATATATATATATATATATATATATATATATAGATATATATATATAGAGATATATATATATATATATATATATATGTGTGTGTGTGTGTCAGTGATGTTTGCAGACACACACACACACACACACACACACACACATATATATATATATATATATATATATTATACAGTTACATCAATAGCCATATTTATAAGCATCTATGAACACACTTCATGACACAGAAACACTCCAAAGGAATTGGAGTGTACACAAAACACATGCAGCTCTGGTATTATAACAATTAATATTACCCTAATTCACCATAGAAGGGGTGGTTGTTGTGTATGTGAAGATTGGGGTGGAGTAGGAATGATGGCTAATGCAGTCATGCCTCAAGGAGGGCCTGGGTCGGATGTCCAATAAGTGAACTGGAGGGGCATACATGGAGTATGGGGACAATATAAAAAGGACACAAAGCAAGAACATTACTCATTCATAATACACCCTGTCATGTCACATTGCAACCCCTACTTTCACAAACATGAACACGAACATGTATCAGAAAGGCAACCACTCTGAAGCCAATAATCCTATGACCTCAAATAAACGTGTTTAATAAAAGTCACAAGTTCACAAAACTCAAAGCCACAAAATACTCCAAGTAAGGTCAAGTGCTTTCGTCATAAGACTTCATCAGAACAATTAAGACTTGTAAAACTATTCCTTTTATACTAACAAAGGTCCCCTAATTGAACCAAACAGCCCTTAAAGTAAAAGTGACAAAAAAATTTTATTTAGACAAGCTTAAAAAACATAAAAAACATACTGTCCTATGTTTAAAAGTTAAAACTCACTCCCAATAAAGAAAATTCCATAATAAAATTGCATTTAAAACTACATGAGAAAAGTTTTATATATATATATATATATATATATATATATATATATATATATATATACATATATATATCCTTAGAAAGATATGTAAAAAAAGGAGAAAATATGTGGGAAAAAAACCAGAAGGATTTAATTTTTAGATGCCCGACATCTTAATTCAGACTTAATACTAATGTGGTCATTGATCCCTGGGGCAACAGTAACATTCAACCTAAATTGCCATCTTGCTTCAGCTCTCAGCAATTTGTTAGCCCAATCACCTCCCCTGATATCCTTACTAACTACCTCCAGGATACCGAACAGGAAGGAATGATCCAGGTTCATGGAAACATGTTTAAAAAGTGCATTATTTTCATCTTTCCATGAAATACTATACAAATGCTCATAAATCCTCCTATTCAACTTTCTTTCGGTTTTCCCTACATAAAAATACCTACACACTTGGCAGACAGCTAGATACACCAAACCCGTTGTGACACAAGAACCTGCCCCAAAATTGACAGCAATGTTGTAGGGTCCCAATTGAACCAATGGGGTACCAATTATAAATTTACAATATTCACAAGCCCCACATTTACTAGTCCCTTTTATATTGCCTTTTTTAACTGGAGCTTGCTTTTCCAAAAGGCTTTTTAAATTTCTATTAACCCTATATGTAAAAAAGGAAACAACAACGATGTTTGTTTTTCCACAATTGATGCGGTCAATTTATTCACTTCTATTCCCCATGATAAGGGACTTGAGTTATTCCATGAAGTCCTGGTAGAAAAAAACTATTTGAGTAACACCTTGGTTAACTTCATCATGGAGCTTATGGAGGTGATTCTTAAAAACAATTTCTTTAGTTTTGGTGGGGAATATTTTCAACAGGTTAAAAGGGGTGGCAATGGGCAACAGTTGTGCTCCTCTTTTTGCTAACCTCGTTATGTATAGGTGGAAAACTACCCTTGTCTTTAATTCTCCTTACAAAGAATCTTGGTTGTTATACCTTAGGTTCCTGGACGACCTTTTCATTTTATGGAAAAGAGGTGAAACACATGAACATTTTTTTGGATTTCCTTAATGAGATATGTGAATATTTTAAATTTACTGGTAATAGTGGGAAGTCCCATATTAATTATTTGGATGTTAAAATAATTAAAGATGTTGGATCCAATTGTTTTCAATTATGTGTGTATAGAAAACTGACCTTTTCCAACGATTACTTAGAGTATACAAGTAGCCACCCTATTTTTGTGAAGAGAAACATTGTAAAAGGACAAATGGTCCGGGTTGTTAGAATGTGTTCAATCTTTGGCCTGGTTAATTCCAAAACGGAGTATTTGGCCAGTAAGTTTAGGGCTAGGGGCTACCCATCTGATTTTGTTAACAACATTAGGGACCAAGTGATTAGTGAATGGGGTCTTAGATTTAAGCCATTATTCGGTGCTGCGGAGGTTATTTTTGACCAAGTCCATAGTCAAAGTAGGGACTATACACACTCAATGGTGTTAACTTACGGTGAAACGTCATCCGGAGTTAAAAGTATCATTAAAAATAACTGGACCATGTTTAAAGGGAACCCGGAACATTTGACTGTTATAGAGGATGAACCCTTTTTTACATATAGGGTTAACAGAAATTTAAAAAGCCTTTTGGAAAAGCAAGCTCCAGTTAAAAAGGCAATATAAAAGGGACTATTAAATGTGGGGCTTGTGAATATTGTAAATTTATAATTGGTACCCCATCGGTTCAATTGGGACCCTACAACATTGTTGTCAATTTTGGGGCAGGTTCTTGTGTCACAACGGGTTTGGTGTATCTTGCTGTCTGCCAAGTGTGTAGGTATTTTTATGTAGGGAAAACCGAAAGAAAGTTGAATAGAAGGATTTATGAGCATTTGTATAGTATTTCATGGAAAGATGTAAAAAATAAAAAAACGAAACTCCAGCAGATCACGCCAGTCACTTGAAGGTATATTTATTCCGTTAGCGCTTTCATGCATACAATCAATGCACTTCTTCAGACGGCCATTTCAAAAAAAACAATTTTACTTATATACCCACACCCAACAATACATTGTTAATTACTTAACCAATTAATCAACCAATAAATGCATTAAAGGACCATAAACCTTAAAATATAATATGTATAAATACACAACCATTAACTTCTTTGTTAATAATAAATAACATACCATATTTTAAAACCAAACATTCAATAATGTTGATTAAAATGTTTTATAAAGGTATTTTATAAAAATAATACCACATTTATCTCTCCAAAGCTCTTAACTTCAACAAACACTTCACAGAACACATTTCATTTATCCCAGGGTAGACATAAGCTTCGGTTTTAAATTGCCACAAAAGCTCTTGCTCCTCAAGTTTAAGGTGCCAAGGACCACCTCTAGGATTTGTATGTACCTTTTGTACTACATTAAACCAGAAACTGTGATCTGGAAATTCTAAAATATGCTTAGCTAGTGCGTTTGTGGTTGTACCTTTAGATATGGCATATATATGCTCATATATCCATTGTTTTAATTGACGTTCTGTTTTCCCTAAATAGAAAACAGAACAGAATTTACATGAGGCTAAATAAACCACCCCAGACGTCTCACAATTGTACTTTTCCTTGCAATAATATTTTTGCCCTTTTATTTCAAAGGTAGAACCTGTTTTTATATGTTTGCAGTACCTACAGCGTCCACATTTAAACATACCTTTGTTTGGCTTATAATTAATAGTACATGATTCAAATAAATTCTTAAGGGACGGTGCTTTCTTGTATACCAAAACAGGTTTAGAACCCAAAGTTGATTGTGAGCTAGGACTGTTAGAAAATAAAGACCAATTATTAACCAATATTTTCCTAACATATGATGTCAAATCATTAAATTGAGTTAGGAAACTAACATTATAGTTAGTTATAGATTCACGAGATATAGAAATTTCTTCATTATTATGGTTATATTCCAACTGACTACTAATAAGGGACCCAATTGACCTATCTGTCTTTTCAAAGTCACTTCATTAATGATAGAATGTATTAATCTCTTAGGATAACCCCTATTTACAAACATTTTAAATAATGTGTTACATTCTTCTAAAAACAACTGGTCTGTGCTACACATACGTGATGCACGAACAACTTGGCCTTTAATAACACCCCTTTTCTGAAAAAAAGGGTGAAAGCTACTAAAATGTAAAAACGAGTTACTATAAAATGACTTCCTATATATACTAGTGTTAAATCTATTATTAACGACATCCTTACTAATAAAAATGTCCAGATAATTAATAGCTGATTCTTCGTATAAATATGTAAATTTTAAAAAAGAAGAAAATGAAGACATTACATCAACCAAAACCTTTGCTTCGGGTTCACTACCTTTAATTATCATAAAGATATCATCTTGGTACCGGGTATACCAGATGACCATCCTCTTATAAAGAACATGTGGAAATAAAAAATTATGCTCCCAAAAAGCCATTACGCTGTTTGCAAAGCTCCCCCCACATGGGGACCCCATTGCTACACCGTTTTTTTGCAAATATATTTGTTTCTTAAACATAAAAAAATTATTGCTCAAAATAATCTCTAATAAACTGATAATTAAATCTATATCAGTACCAATTAAATGTTTACTGATTAAAAAGTCTCTAACCCACTCTAACCCCAAATCGTGGGGTATTGATGTATAAAGATCCTTAACATCTGCTGTTAAAAATCTTAGATCAGGGTCAAACTCAATGTTATTAAGATGTTTAAGAACGAACCAAGAATCGCGACATATTTGGTCCTCAGTCTTTAGTGCATCCTTTAACCTGTTATCCACCCATTTGGCACAAGCATATGTTATAGACTGTCTGCCATCTATAATGGGCCTAAAAGGGGGATTGTTCATATTTTTATGTAATTTCGGTATACCAAAAATTACAGGTAATAAAGGTGATGGCATAGTTAAATAATGATAAGTTTCCTGGGAAATACTACCTTCTATAAACATTTCACTCAACATATCCTTAATTCTCTTATAAGATTGATTCAATTCATTAATAGACACTTCCTCATAATCGTCGGAATGTAGCATTTCAACCATTCTGTTATCATAATCATCATTGTCCATCAATATTGCACCTCCGCCCTTATCGGGCTTCATGACACGCACACCTGAGGATCTAACCATTATTATAAAGTCATTTTCTTGCTCGTTTGTCTTATATTTTAACATTTCATCCCTATATAAAGCTCTAATGTGCATATCCGTTATTTTTTCAAATAACGCTATGTTAGGATCTAAAGGTGGATTATAAAGGCTTGAGACATATTCAAAATTGGTAACTGTTGAACAATTATTAAACATATACTGAAAATTTAGCTTACGTGTATATAGCCTTAAATCACACAGCACTTTAGCTAAATCAGGTTTTGGTCTAGGCACAAAATTGAAACCTTTAGCCAAAAAGTCCACAAATTCCTGTGATGGTACAAAAGAGGGAGAGAAATTATATAAATTAAAGTCATCAGATGAGGAAGAACTAATGTTCATAGCGCAGGGTGCAAATTCAAAATTTACCTCTTGTGCTTGTAGTATTTCCGTTTGAACTGGGAACGTTTGTTCCAGTTGGAATTCTTCTTCGCAGCATTCGCGTAGGTAGTCCGAAAACCCTGGTGATTCTCAGGGGTTTCATTTAAACAGTCATTAGATTGAACGGTACGTTGGTTCTTATTTTGGATCCTTTCACTACGCCTAACTTGCTGAACTCCGGCCGATGGTGTTGATCCAACTGAAACGGAAACCACTTCATCATGATGCTCTGTAGAGTTTTCGTTACTATTGGTAACCAAAATGCTTCTGTTACGATTGGTTGGAGGGTCGGGATAGGCGGTACCTTGCGCATAGGCTGCCTTATCCCTATTAATTTTAAGCCTCTTTGTTTCAATAATTTTGTTTAATAAAATATCAATACTGGAGAAAATTCTCCTATAATCATACTCATACCTTAAAAAGTCAGCATCGGCATGAATGTCTTTATCTAAAATGTCCAATTGTCGTTTCAAAGCATCCATTTGTTTGTTATACTCATTAACAAGTAGCTCAAGAAAATCTATACCTTGCTTGTTAAATAACTGTATCAGGTTTTTGTACATTTCAGAGTCTTTCTGTACACCAGAAGGATATTTCCACTGGCGTAAGCCTTTGGGGACTATCTTCAGTTTAATACATTCCTGAAAATAAAGGATTTCCAGCTGTAATTTTTTGTATTTCAACAAGTCAACATCGAAAGTTTTTAATCTTTGTACTATAATGTTAGTATTAGGACAGTCCGCATTAGGCAACTGATCCGTTTGGCCACCGGAAAAACAATTGAGTGGTGTACTTAAGAATTCGGTAAGGCCAATTGCTCGGTTGTTTGAAATGTTAGAATTAACCTGGTTATTATGCGGAATATTATTGTTGTCCATTATGGCAAAGGTTGAATTAGATGACTCAGTACCAAACAAGTCACCAGAGCCAAAATTGTCCAAGTTATCAAGTCCAGAATGATTGTTATTGCAAACTGGTACAGGGCGATGAATTGCTCCTGTGCGTGGTCGAACCACACCATTATTAATAATGTTGTTACCATTGGAAGTGTTCTGACTCGAAACTTGTTGAGCCAGAATGTCAACCCGACGGGTTAACTGTTCGATAAGAGCTGTAAGGTTCCCGATAGCTTCCATTTCCTGACTGGAAGCACCAGATGATCCAAGCCCTCTATTGGTTCCAGGGCTGTTGGAAAAAAGCGACTGCGATTGCGGAGTATCATTAGACTCAGTCATGATACTAGAAACACAAAAAAAGAACCCAAACTTGTAAAAAATAAAAAATTAAACTCCAGCAGATCACGCCAGTCACTTGAAGGTATATTTATTCCGTTAGCGCTTTCATGCATACAATCAATGCACTTCTTCAGACGGCCATTTCAAAAAACAATTTTACTTATATACCCACACCCAACAATACATTGTTAATTACTTAACCAATTAATCAACCAATAAATGCATTAAAGGACCATAAACCTTAAAATATAATATGTATAAATACACAACCATTAACTTCTTTGTTAATAATAAATAACATACCATATTTTAAAACCAAACATTCAATAATGTTGATTAAAATGGAAAGATGAAAATAATGCATTTTTTAAACATGTTTCCATGAACCCGGATCATTCTTTCCTGTTCGGTATCCTGGAGGTAGTTAGTAAGGACATCAGGGGAGGTGATTGGGCTAACAAATTGCTGAGAGCTGAAGCGAGATGGCAATTTACGTTGAATGCTACTGTTGCCCCAGGATCAGCTGACCACATTAGTATTAAGCCCGGAATTAAGGTTTCAAGCATCTAAACTTTTAAACCCTTCTGGTTTTGTTCCCACATATTTTCTCCTTTTTTTACATATCTTTCTAAGGATATATATATATATATATATATAATATGTATATATATATAAAACTTTTCCCATGTAGTTTTAAATGCAATTTTATTATAGAATTTTGTTTATTGGGAGTTAGTTTTAACTTTTAAACATAGGACAGCATGTTTTTTATGTTTTTTAAGCTTGTCTAAATAATAA
>NC_056737.1:1800847121-1800852121 GCF_019279795.1 Protopterus annectens
GAAAAAGAAGAAAGAGAAAGATCTGAAAAAAACAAGAATGCCTAACTAGGGAAAATGTACAAAAGAACAGCCATGGTCAATGAGTATATAAATGCATCTAATATAATTGCTCATATATGAAAAGAAAATAAAGACCTTCAATTTTGTTCTTCTTATAGCCGTATCTCACTTTTAAATGATGGTTATACAATATTTTATGACTATTACTACTGATAGAATAAAAATTCCTATAGCCCAAATAAGTAATCTTGATCAAAAAGGTATTATATATCAAAGAAAAACCCAATGATGACATTAAATATATTAACTCTTATAGATTTTTTAAACAAAAGAAAAGAAGCATTACTGATTAGTTTAGACATTGAAAAAGCTTTTGATTCCTTGAATTTGAATTATCTATGTGAAATTTTTAAATTATTTTACTTTCCCTTTTATTTTACCTTTAAAAAATATAACAATAATATTGCTTATGTCAAGATAGGCACCTTTACTTTATTTATTTATTTATTATTTATTTTACATTTGTTTACCGGGATAGTCCGACTGGATATATGTCCATTTTCAGTGGAGGCCTGAGGAGAAAGGCTCCAATTAGACAAATTACAAAGATAACATTTAAAAAATATAAAATATAAAAATTTACAAAGATAACATTTAAAAAATATAAAAAAGTATAAAAACAACATTTACAACAAAGAATAAAAAACAAAGTGAGTATGTACAATAGTTCATGGGTGTTCCCTACAGGGATACACAATTCACATGATCAGACACAATTAAAGGCAGGAGACATTAGATGGCATACAGAGCTTGGTGAAATAGTTACCTGTTTGATATTTAGAGATTCTCCTTTCAATATTTAACTTATTCAGGATGGTACACAGGCAGAGCCAGTTCATTTTGAGATGCTGTTTGAGGTTATTTTTGAATAGACCTATGGAAGATTGTAGGGTTATATGGTTTGGCAACAAATTCCAGGTTTTGCCAACAAAGTTGGCAAACAGGGATTCACCAGCAACATTGTTAGCTTTGTGGGTTTGGACGAGTAGTTTGTTGGCTGATCGCAGGGATCTCAAGTTGCTATAGAGCTTAATGATATTTATGAGTGAGAGGGTATCCTCAGAGTGGTACAAAATTTTGTGTGCTATTTGGAGTTGATTGAATTGAATTAGACTGGGAATTTCTAGCCACTCTAGTTGTTTCAGGTTCTGGCAGTGGTGGGTTCTGTAAGTGGAGCCAGCGGTGAATCTGGCAATATGGTTGTAGCTATGGGAGAGCTTACCTAATTCCAATTTGTTGAGGTTTGAGAGTACCGCCAAGGCATATAGTAGAGTAGAGTGTCGGTGTGACAGTGGCGATTGCAGTCCTAGCCAGTGGGGTTAAAAATGTTTTGTTTCTATACAGTGACCCAAGCTTCTTATTGATGTTCTGTATGGTTTTGTTGACCTGTAGGCCAAATTTAAGGTTATTGTCTATGATAACCCCTAGAAGTTTAGTGTGTTGATCTGGGGAGATAGTGGTACCATTGCTTGATGTGACAGAGAAAGAAAGTGTGGTCGATTTGCTGGTAGGGGTGAAGAGTAGAAGTTTAGTTTTATTGGGGTTCAGCAGTTGGCATTGGTTGGTGAGCCAGCTCTCAATAGTGTTGAATGTATTTTGGGTTAGGGCTTGCAGTTGAGCTGGGGAGGTAGCTGAGCAGATCAGAGTGAAATCATCTGCATATTGAATGCAGGTAGCTTTAGGGATAGCAGTACGGAGGTTGTTGATAAAAATAGAGAAGAGTAGTGGACCTAGTATGGAGCCTTGAGGGACACCAAGTGTGAGAGGTAGCTGGCTGGAGAGTTTGCCCTGCCATAATACTGCCTGTTGTCTACCAGTCAGGTAGGACTGGAACCACTGGATTGCATGCTTATTGGGGAAAATAGAAGTAATACTTATTCAATTAATCAAGATTATTTCTTCTGCCATTTTCTCTGTAAATACTTACAAAATAACATTTTTCTTTCTATAATTTCTAACTATTTAAGTATCATTTTAAAGACTTTCAAAAACATAATCCTTTCTTGATACAAACATTGGAATTTTAGTTTAAATCTAAAATTCCTTTTTAATTTTACTACAATTTTCTCTAATAAGTTACATAGCCATACTCTTGTTAATGAGGAATCTAGGAAATGCGTATGCTGATATCATTGGTTTAAACATTTGAAAGTCAAAGATTCTCAACAACTTATTAAAGAATTTAATTTGAATCTCCTGGATTGGTTATCAATACAGATTGTGAGAACATGTACTCAGGAATTGTGTATATTGCTTTCTCTTTCTCATTTTAAAGAAATCCCTAAATTATTACATCTTTTTCATGAAATTATATGAAACAAAACAAAAATAAATAATTTAATTTCAAAACTCTATAAAATTTTAATTAAGTATACAATAAATTTAAGTATCACATTTTGGAATAATTGCACTTGGTAACTCTTCTTCTTTAACCTCTGAATACAATTCTCAAATAATATCAGGGGGATTTCAATAAAGCCTATACAGATTAATTTTCCATGTAGGCATAGTGGCACAGAGCTTACATGGAAGTAAGCAGCCATTCATGAGTGTGCGAACACGGGCCCCGTCATGCAAATCGGCTTATAAGCAGATGAATTGCATGAAAATAAGGGTGCTGGAGTGATGCAGCAAGCAGACAGGCAGTCCTGTAGACCCTGTGATGGTGTCCAAAGTGTACACAGAAAATTTCCGTGTACAAAAATTGAAAAAGTGAACAGGGGCAGTAAAAGCCCAGTTAGAAGGTCAGAAATAGCATAGCAGACACAGATATGTGCTAAACTATGCCCTGTGTGTCCAAAATGTAATAGGAAATAATTTAAAATAAATATTTTTAATACCCAGGTTATGTTTGCATGGCATGCAGCAGCAGCAAGCAAATGTGCGATTATGAAAAAAAATATTTAAAAGTGTAAAAATGAAAAATAATAAATATGTGACAATAATGCATTATAGGGCCTTGCAAAAAGTGCATACAGTTGTAGATTTCTGTGGTTGCTAAGGTGGCAGATCCTGGAATTGTGAAGTATCCTGGTTATGTGCACTGATCTGTATGCAAATGAGCTAGGGATACTGAATAACAAAAATGGGTTTCTGTGCCTGCAGATAAAATCTGTGTAGCCCCAGAACCATGTTGATGTCCACAGGAGAGCTAGCCGACATCAAAAGGGAGTGTGTCACTATCACTTTAAGCACATTGGAGCTCAGCAGCTCTTGTTTGCATGCCATGCCACTGAGCTGAGCAGGGTGGGTATCTCTAGTGCCACTAAGACTTGTTTAGCATTGGGGCACGTCTTAGCTGATTTGAGTGTGGTACGTGGTGCACCAGTGTGCTGAGCATGCCAATCCATGGGGGTGGGTCTAGACTGCTGAGCATTGTTTATACCTGTGGAACAGGTTTGTGCACCACTCCACAGTGTTTGGAAGGGAAGGCAGTTAAAAAAAAAGAAAATTGCTTGGCAAAGCCAATCATGTATAAATAACTGATGACCCCTGTTTCACTTAAATTTGAGCCATTCAAACCTCTCAATGATGGCAGGTGGAATGCATCATAGTTATCTAATCCCACAAGCTGCATCTGGAGCAGAGCACTCAAAAGTATGCATACACCCTACAATCTGATTTTGTCCCCATACTGTGCACCACTGGAGTACAGACTTGGAAATTTTTACTGTGAGAATGCTAGGGGCTGCTGCAGCTCTGCACCATCTGTATGTGTTAGACGCTGAGGTCAGTTCTGATGCTGCTGCTGACAATAGGTCTAGACTGAGAAGAATAAAAGTGTTCAGACCCAGAGTAACCTTCCAGGGGCTACATGAGCTGGAGATTGTAGAGCAATACAGAATAGACAGGGACATATTACAACAATTCACGGACTTCTACCACCCTCAACCCAGACCCAAAGCCAACAGAGGGGAAACTATTCCAGTGGAAATAAAGGTATGAGAGCCCTTAGAATACTAGCTACAGGTACTTTTCAAAGACCAACTGGGTAAATGATGGCGGTCTCACAGGCATCAGCATCCAGGGTACTCCATCAGTTTCAGGCTGCTATGCAAACACGTGCCATTGAGCACATTTACTCCACACCCCTGAGGAGAGGGCCCACAGTATACATCTCTTCTACCATGTAGCACACTACCCTGAGGTACTGGATGCCATAGACTGCACTCATGTACACATCATAGCACCACCTGGTGAGGAGGGTAGAGTCTATGTCAACTGCAAGGGATATCCCTCCATCAACTGCCAGGTTGTGTGCAATGCTCAGGGCATTATTATGAATATGGTGCTGGCACCATAACAGTTATCACGACTCCCATATCTGGCACACATCACAGCTGTACCAGATGTTTTTCAGGGGGACATCCCATATGGCCATCTACTGGGGGATGCTGGCTACTGCCTGGAACCATGGATGATGACACCCATCAGAACCACACACATACCTACTGAAGAATGCTATAATGAGACACACGCACAAACTAGGAACATCATAGAGTGTGTGTTTGGACTGCTCAAGTCATGGTTCCAGTGCCTCAATATATCTGGTAAAGACTGAAGTACTCTCCAGCCACATGTGCGTAGATGTTCACAGTATGTGCCATGCTACACAAAATGATCCTGTGGAAACAGATGTGCAGGATCATCACAGGGAAGGGACACACAGCCCCCCACCAGTGCCTAGGTACCCACAGTCACACCCACAGGGGGATTCAGAGCAGGAACCCCCTGAGTCTGCCCCTGCAGGCAGATGTAGGCATGCCCAGTATACCCTGGGCTTGGCAAAGAGGCAAAGCATAGCACATACATTGTCAACTTAGGGTCCTAGGGACTGACACTTTACTCTGACTCTCATACATAGTAAAAAGAATGCCAGCCAGTCCACACAACGTGTACCTTACCATGTATTGGTTGTGTAATGTGTGGATCAGACAGTC
>NC_056737.1:1800857121-1800863605 GCF_019279795.1 Protopterus annectens
CAGTTATATTATCACAGCCTTAGGTATGTACCATCTCCATATTGTGTGGGAACAGGCATCTGTGAGTGATTGCCTCCTGTATAGCAGGCTGTATATTCCATATCAAAAATAAGTGCAAATGTGTTACTGCTCCTGCAAATACACAACTGTGATTACCCATTCAGTGCACTTCAGTTAACCCTGCCAAAATTGAACATGCAACTGTTGTAGTCTGGTTAAGCATAACAGTTGTGCCTAGGGCAAAATGGCAGCCCTTAACATTAGGAGATATATATGATTTGTAAAACAACAGTATCACACTTACCAGGTACAGGACCTCGGACTCCAGCCACACCTGATGGACCTATGAAAATGTGAGGGAGAGTTATTGTCAGCAATACCAAATGTTGCATTGTTACAGGGTTTTTTGTGCATATATCCACATGTACAGTAGCATACCACTCAATTGTATCTCATTACGAGGAACGTACCTCATTTGGGGTCCTAAAAGGTTCATGTTCCTCAAAGTTCCACATTGAATGGGTCTGTAACACATTCAGTGTTAGGAATTTTTGGGGGTTGAAATCCATGGTAAATAGAAATAAATCATATTAGTTCATTTAAAAATCTTTATAAGTAAAACCAGCGCATTTTTGCCATCCTATGATCTTCCTAGCTGAAGTTGTTAGCAAGACATTAGTATGTGTTCCACATTTTGCCCATTTGCTCCACATTATGAGGGCTAGTGTTCCTCATTTTGGAGATGGGAGGGTAGCTAATGTGATACTGCCTACATTGCTGACATTCTGAGTATGTGTGCACAACGGTGCATTAAAACCAACCCTCCCAATTAGGATAGACCTGACACCCGTGTACTGGTATGCAGAGGCTGCCACAATGACTGATACAGTATTACAATGATGAACACAGGAAGCTTACCTGGACACTCCTCTGATGTGGATGCTGTGGCACCCCCCTCCAGGATGTATGGGGTGATGGAGGCTTGGGAGCTGGTGGTTGATCCCAGATTCACCAGAAATTTCTCTGTGGCAGAGAGTGATTGTTCTGTTGCAAGTCCTCCTCCAGTAGCAGCACAATCCCTGGCCATAGCAGCTGCCCTTTGATGTGTGGAATTGAGTATATCCATGGCCCTGTGGCAGATCTACTCATACGTCCTGTCCTGATATCCAGTTTTGTTAACTGCACTGACAAGTTCATTTCACAATGCTGCACATGGTGGCTCCTGGACAATAGGATGTTATGATGCAGTCTGAGGCCATCCAGGATAACATTATTTTCAGCAACTGTAAATGGTGGGTGCCTCCTTCAATGCATCCTTCCTGAAAGACAACAAGATGGGAACACATGATAGGACAAGATACATGGACATCCACTATGTACCGACCCTGCACAACTCAAATGGCTTGCACTATCCACTGCTACCTCCCACATCATACCCTGCAGTCTATCAACACAGTACATGTGTGGCTATCACCAACATAGTAGCAATACCAGTTATGTCCCTGTATGCCATGACAGAGTCTGCAGTATGTCTCCACACCCATCAATGCCATCTACTGTGGTGTGTCCCCTATGGGCAAAGTCCCACTACTATGCATACAGCCACTGTCAGACAAATAGATGTGTGTTATTACAACTATATGGGGACAGTTCAACAACAGCAGTGTGCCACAGTGACAGACAACAATGCAAACCTACTGTACTATATCTTCCCTGTAGACATCATACCTCTCCAGTACACAGATGTTTGCAGAATGTCTATGTGTGCCTGATATACATGGTCCTTTTGGCATGAACATGTGGATGTCTGATAAACAGTTGGCCAATAATTGATGGTTGTTGTCAGAATATAGGCAATTTGGCTGTCACATGCCAGACCCCTCAAGAAACATGCTACAGTAATATCTATCAGGCGATTTATAGTCTTACTTTGTATGGCCAATATGTGTACTCTGTGTCCTCCCACTCCTAATGGCTATGACCTGAATTACTGCTGTAGGGTGTTGACAGGTATGTTAGCCATAGCTCCCAAGCAATGAGGCATGAATGTCAACAAAACAGTGACCTAGCTAGGGTACATCAGGGATAGTCAGGGACACCTTTACAATGTCAGAACTATTTCTTTGTGACATTCACAGACTGAGAAGAGCTGAATAACAGTACATTGTGTGATATTACAGCTGTATCTAACCTTATTTACTGTCAATATGTCTAACTCATAATTCACTAGCTTCCATACAGGAGGCAACCTTTTTAGGAGAGGGTAAGAGGGCCAGAGCTGTAGTTTGATTCAATGCAGACACAGTTGATAGGAATGCCTGATGCTGTTGGACAGCAGAGTATCTATCACCAACATGTCATTCCCATAGATGTACTACAGGCTTACTGTTGTAATCCCTCTTCCCCACGCCTCCATCCTCCCATCTGCACCCCATTACATGAGGGCATGTATTTACATACCTGGTAGAGTGACGTAATCCTTTTGTGAACAAATCCTCAGCAAACAGCTTGCTAAATCATTGTCTGTCTTGGTAAAGGAACATACAGACCTGTTCCCCATAGGCAGTTGATTACCTTTTGTAGGTAATGCTCATTAACAGGTATTTGCCTGTGCACCACTCTGTGGCTCAAACTTGCTAATTGCATCCAAAACAGCTGGGTTACACTTTCATTAGCCAATGACATGGCACCACAGTGCAATATTTAAGACCTTCATGTAGGCCTTAACCCCATTCTTAGTTTTTGAGATGGAAATTAGTGAGGTGTGGAGACTACAGCATCACATACTTTCCACTGTTGAGATTTATGAGGTATATCCACAATTTTGCATGCTATGTTTGGTCATTGTCCCATGACATTCTGATTATCTGTCAGTTCAATGTTAAACATTGTGGGTTGAGGTCAGTAAGGGGAGAGAGACATGTGAGTGTCATACTTCATACCCATCAAAATATCCATGCTGATCCAGTAGCTGCTAGTCTATCAGCTCACCATCTTTGTAGGGGCAAGCTGTAAAACATGTCCCTGCCACTGGATCTTTGCCACCTTCCTCCCACTTTATGTATGGTTTTGTCTGGATCCCTTGCTCTAGGGGGTTGAAAGGTATGGTAAGTCTGTAGCAGCTAGCTTAACATACAGCTGAGTATGTTGCAGGCTGCATCTCCGGCTGCAGCCTAGGACACATAGGGGAGAGTGTGAAGACTTTGGAGGACAGCAAGCTGTATGTGTAACTGAGGCAACAGTGTAAACTCTGTCGTTATAGTAGAGCCAGGGTAAGGATACCCTTTACAGTCCACTCGAGGCATGTGCATAAGGTACATCTGTTATGTAACAGTGTCACTCACAGAGTAGTAGGCGACATATAGTTAGGCTATGTGAATGTGTGCAGTGTGTCCCTACCAACAGGCCTTTGACTTGCAAAAATGGGTAGCAGTTAATTCAGTAGCAGGAACCTGTGTGGCTTAAAATTTCATGACTCAGTCATTACTTGCTGTGTTCACAACAATATAATTGAAGTGCAACACACTAAATTCAAACCCAAGACTGTGGGTGGCAAAATGTATTACACGCAAGGTATTTAATAGACAGACTTACTGAGTCAGTGTTGTAGTAGGTGTATTTGCAAGATATATGTGTATACACACAGTCTGTGACACAAGTTATCTGCATCCATCATTATGTGCATAGCTTTCAAAGGCAGTTGTTGTGCAGCAGGGTCCCAGTTGTATACATATGTACTTTGCTATTGCTGCCTTAGCAAGTGTGTTTAAAGATGTTGCTGATAAAGAGAACAATTATCTGCTATCATACATCTCAGCCTCTTAGAACAAGAACTCTGGACAGAGCCATTAATACAAGTGGGACAAAGGCTCCAAAATAGGGACAAGCTTTAAATATTACTCTTACAAATATAGAATGTTGATAGAATAACAGGATTTGCATTAGCATGTGTTTTCTGAAGGGTATGAAGTGTGACACTCAAATGTGTGTCATGATTTTCTAACCTCACTCTTTAATGACTTGCCACTACTTTGCCAGAAATATATGTTTTTACAAAAAACAGGCCAAAATAGGGGACAAAACTCTAGACATTCTGTAACAGTCTGTACAGTTGACAGGTATACTCACTATTCCAGGCCTCACGTACATCTGTTATTATTTATTTGGCTGTGTACTGATGTAGTGTTTGCATCCCAGTCCCACGTACAGTCCCATTTTTCCCATTATATGTATTTGCAATCTATCAGTGGCAATCAGTATATGCTGCTGGAAACACCTGTTCTCGTTCTGGGCTGAATGGCCTAGTGGGCTAAGGCACTGTGCTGTAGTTAACAGCTGCTTGGGTTCAAGAGATGGCAGTGGTGATTGTTTTGCAGATGTGCCTAACACTATGAGAAATACATAAGATCATTAAGGCATGTTTAAGCAGATTTAAGCGGGTTTGCATGGGTTTACAAGGCGAACGGCTAATCGCACAAACCTGAGTTAAAAAAAAAGAAAAGAAAAAGGGGATAATAGGACAATGGTGAAATGGGAGCAAGTATGGGGATAAACTTGCTGAAAGGCAGGTAGGGATGTGCAGGACTGGTGTAGGAAAGAACCATAACTCTCCATTTCTTGTAACGTAACAGCTGTGCATTTCTACAGATTTTGTACATTACTTTTGACCCTAAAACTCCAGATAGAGGGGTGAAGCCAACAGAAATGTGTTATCAAGCCAATTGGACCTAATTAGTTGTGTCTAGTGGACATGTGTGCAAAATGGAAAGCTATGTATGGGGTGATATTTTTTTGTGGGACAGGTGCCTATTTTTTATAAGGAGAGAGTGGAATGTTGGGGAGGGATGTAAGTACATGTGGGGAGGGAAGTTGGGTAGGAGAGGTTGCATTTGCAGAAAGACAAGACAGCAGACAGGGGCAGTGTCTGACACATGAGGTGGTAAACACCTTGGACAGGGAGGGTTTTGTGGAATCTGAGGAGCAGGTGTCTCCACCCATGGGCAGTCAACACTGCTTCTTCACTGCCCTGAAGGTGACTGAGCTGGAGGCTGGGTATCAGGTCCAACAGGCCCTACCAGGTTGCCCAGTCTGCCCTCAATCTGGCTTAGGCTTTGCTCGTAACTCCTATGAACTATCCTGTGCATGCACCATAGCTGGTAGTTGGTCCTGGTTGAGTACTGCCCCTCCACCACTGCTCCTGGGGGGTGAACCTTGTCCCGTGAGGTGGTTCCACTGGAAGGTGGTGCAGGGCCAGTGGAGGGAGCACCACCAGCCTTGGTCCCTGATGCATTGGTACTCAGTGCCACAGCCAGCCGAGGTGGGGTAGGTGAATTAGCAGGAACCTGCCTACCCTGTTGTGCTTTGGTAATAGCAGTATAGCAATGTGTATAGGTTAGTTATGAACAAAACATTTTGTTAGTAATAACAGCATGCCAGAACATTGTAAATAACCTGTCACTTTACCCATTTGGCTATGTGGATGTGTGTAATGCTGCTATACTTTACATATACCTCTCAGCTATGTTTAACCACTACTGAGCACAGTGCCACACCATGCAAACCCAGTCAGATATGCTTAAACTTGGAAACCAAAAAAATGATACCACAAACCAAGTGCAGTACAGCTCCAAGGCGGAAATAACCCGGAATCAGACCAATGAATACCAAAACACTTGTTTATTCCAACGAACAATACCAATAAAATGAATGGAAAAATCAAGTTGAATCATGTTAAGTGCGCTTTCACTTTGCTAAATACAAAGCTTCTTCAGAACAAAAAATTATAAAACAGCAGTGCTTAAATATACTATGCTGTGTTCTAATAATTAAATAATTGATTAATATAAATACATAATATTAGTATTAGTAGTGTTTTGAAATTAAGGCAGGCAAAATTGTGATGTTTTTATTAGTTTTGATTATTTATATGCTATGTGTCAGAAGGTAGTTATATAATTGTATGTTTTAGTATGGTTACATGCTGGTGTTAATGTGAGCATTGCCATTTGCATTCTTTTAGGGAGGCTGTTTTGCACATTATTATGGGTATCAAGTAATGGATAGTGGAATTACTTATTCACTACATTCAGTTATTTATATAGTCTGGTTAAGAGGTTTACACTGATTTTAATGTTCATTAATTTGTATTTTAAACTACTAATGTTTTAGAAAGAATACAGTCATGTACTAGTAAGTAATATTTAATATTTCTTATAAGATGTGAACAGGGTATTTCAGTACAGACTGTCTATTGTTTGTTAGTATTGTCATTCAGTTTTGGATTTGAAGTATTTCTCTTTTAAGAACATTTATTATGTATTTATATTAATCAATTATTTAATTATTAGAACACAGCATAGTATATTTAAGCACTGCTGTTTTATAATTTTTTGTTCTGAAGAAGCTTTGTATTTAGCAAAGGAATTAGAACACCTAGGCTATAAAGGGTTATTTTTTTATTTCTGCCTTGGAGCATCTTTCTGTT
>NC_056737.1:1800864105-1800896605 GCF_019279795.1 Protopterus annectens
GTTTGGTATATATTTCTCGGAGGTACAGGCCAATATGGAAGGACTGTGTCTGAACAAGTTTACAGATGACTACAAACTGGGCGCCATATCTGACCTCCAGCTGACACAAACATCTTACAAAAGGGCCTCATAGAAACAGACAACTGGTGCCAGAGCCATGTCATCAAGCTAAATGCAAAAAAGTGTATAGTCATCCCCTTTGGCAAAAAGTACGTGCCCACCAATTACCACATAGGTGGTAACCCATTAAGTACAGAAGAAGTAATAAGAAACCTGGGGACACAAGTTGATAGAAATCTCACATTTGACAACCACGTGGCCGTAGTGGTCAGAAAAACATTTCATATACCCACCTAATCATGAAGGTATTCACATCTAGATCAGCGGAGGTCAACGTGCCTCTTCAGTCATCCTTCATCAGGCTCACAATTGAGTACAATGCCCCTTGTGGGATGTACCTTAGGAGACACCTCCAGCAACCGGAAAGACCCCAAAAGTACCTCACCAGGAGGATCAAAGGGCTCTAACAGATGCCATGTGCTGCTTGATTAAACAAACTGCAGCTCCACACAGTGGCATACTGCCTGCCCAGAGGCGATCTGTGCCTGATGTATAAAGCCATGTCCAACCTGGAATCAATGCACATGCTGCACCTTGTAAAATCCGAATCCCATTGAGCTATGCACATGAGAGAACTGAACCTCAGCACTGACATAAATAGGACATGCTGTAGTGATTGATCCATAACCCAGAAGCTCCCTCAACTCTTGAGTAAACTCCCAGTCCAGGTTAGCCAGAGAGTCCCTCATTGACTCTCTTCAAGAGGAATCTTGACGAGTGGATGGGAGATTGTAGGTTTACCCTGGGAATCACTTTTATGTCACAGTTAGACAGAGGCACAGTACACTAACCTTGAAAAATGTCATGGCAAACTCCAGTTAAAATGTGTGTTAAAGGACAAACACACTCTGACTAAGATTAGAAGTGCCCTATGGCACATAGCCTAGTGTTTGTCAATGTCCACCCAAGTTGCGGAATACACTAGTAATGTTGGACAAGCCTGGTTTAAGTAGGCCATAGCTGAACAAAATGCAGCATGGTCATATTTGCCCAACTGGCCCTTAACCAGTCTGGTGTGCTCAGTATGAATATTTAAAGCAGTGATGGGACTCAAACCCAGGATACTGTGCACCAGAATGAAAGGACTGAACCACTTCACTATGACAATATTACAGTGTTTGGTCAGTATGAAAGAATGTTGACAAGTGTATGCAAACTATCCCATGGAAACCTTGCAGGCACAGCATAATACCTGTTGGGTTCAGACACAAAGCAGTTGGGCAGTAAAAACACAACATGACTTCCAACACACCCACTATAAATGTAAAATATCGTTCAAGTTCACACACAACCACAAATGAAATGGACCTCAGATCTCAACATATAGAAAGGTCACACTGGGCATGCACACACACTTTGATAAATGAGACATATGGCAGGCAACAAACCATGGAAAGCCTGAACTGGGCATGCTCACACACTTAGGCCATGTCTCAGTATAGCAGTCGGCCACACGTATCTGGCATTTGTATGTTTTAAGCCAGGAACCTCCCACAATACAGCAATCTGCCCAGTGCACACAGTTAAATGACAACAGAGACATAAGTAATATACTGGAACCCTGTCATGATCAAACATCTTCCACAGATACACAAGTTGTTCATAGAAACAGGGAAAGCTATGGCAATAAAGACCTGCAAACAGTTTATCAGCAACAAATATTGTGCATCCCAAACAAAAACATATGGGTGCAGAGGTCAATACTAGGCTGTTTGCCCTAGGGAATACATAAGCCTAGCCAGAGTGTATTTGGCGCCTGCCTCCCCAGCACAGTAGCCTACTGTGCCTCTGTAAAGTAGGTCACAGAAGGCACCGTTTAAGGCTAGTTTGCTGAGCCTCCATCAAGCAGGGACACAGTGGAGATCCCAGGGGTTGAATTTGCAATGTCACTTCCATGTGGCTTGAGTTTGCTGGAAGAGGGTTGGCGAGGGGCTATGTCTAACATTAATTGGGATTCAATTCCAGACTGAGGGGAGCCTTATCTGTAGTGTCTGGGCAATTTCACTGTCAAAACTTGCAAGTGATGATTTTGAGGGATTGAAGTGTCTTGCCAATACTGTTCCAAGATGTCTTCCCTCTGTGGGATATTGCTCTGTTATGTATTAGCTCCCTCCTTCTGTTGTACAGCTTATATATGGCTGGTGTCAACCAGACAGGTCTACTGTTGTGGAGGAGTCTTGGTTTTATTTGGGATAGCATGATCAATGCAAACCTGCAGGTGCTCATAGAATGCATTTGTAAAGGATCCTGCAGATTGGGCTGTATAATCCTCCAGCACAGGGCCTTTGAAGTATTCCACCCCAGTCTTAACAAGTGCAAAGTCTGCTTTTGAGAAATACTTTGTTTGCAGTGATTTCCTTGCCTGGGGGTGGGGGTGGGATATGGACATCCAGGGAAAGTTGGTTATGGTCAGATCTTAACAATGGTGGTCTACCTCTGGTGTGGAACATAGAGTCCCCATGTTGGTGATGATCAGGCCCAATATGTATTCCCCCTTGTGGCTGTGGTGACTGGTTCTGCCATAGCACATGGATTCACAAATTGTAGTGGCTGTAGGGTGATGTTGTTGAGGCCTGAGTAGTTCCCCCAGTAAATATTCCTGTACCTGAAGTTAACCACTGTAATGGCGTATGTGAACACCTTCATATCCTACACTGTTCCCAGGGAAGCCAAGTGTGGTTCCTGGATATGGGGGGGGTCTGAACTACACAACAAACCAAAAGGCAGTTTTGCACAATGGTAGTTGTATATGTATGGCCCGTCATGCTTAGTGCAGTGGTAACAACCCAGAGGTGTGTGTATCTGTGATGTATATGGATACACCCCCTAGTTGTGTTGTGTGTTACAAGTCCTGTGGTCATGAAGCATGGTATAAAACATAACCTGACAGTGCCGATGTGTATATGTGACCCTGAACTAGGCATCTGTTAATGCATATATATTGTTATCCCCCATACTGAGAGATAGTAATAGATGTACATACCTCTTTGTAAAAACTGATGTCAGCACCCTATAAATACAGCAGGAGAAGGAAAACCACCCAATAATCTGAATAGCGCACTGCGCTAATGCATCTCTCTCAAGTGTCATAACATAGTTAGGTAGGGGTTTGAATCCTGCAAATGCTCAGTGTGTGTGGGGGGTGTGCATGTGTGTTCTTTGAAAGAAATGGCCCTTTTGACAACAGGAATAACACACTACATGATGTGCATTCCTCTTTGTAAAGACCAATGATGTCAGCACCCTATAAATACAGCAGGAGAAGGAAAACCACCCAGTAATGCGAATAGCGTGCTGTGCTAATAGGGGGTGTGCATGTGTGCAATTCTCTTTGAAAGAAATGGCCCTTTTAACAACTGGAATAACACACTACATGATGTACATTCCTCTTTGTAAAGACTGATGATGTCAGCACCCTATAAATACAGCAGGAGAAGGAAAACCACCCAGTAATGCGAATAGCGCGCTGTGCTAATAGGGGGTGTGCATGTGTGCAATTCTCTTTGAAAAAAATGGCCCTTTTGACAACTGGAATAACACATTACATGATGTACATTCCTCTTTGTAAAGACTGATGATGTCAGCACCCTATAAATACAGCAGGAGAAGGAAAACCACCCAGTAATGCAAATGCATGTGTGCAATTCTCTTTGAAAGAAATGGCCCTTTTGACAACTGGAATAACACACTACATGATGTACATTCCTCTTTGTAAAGACTGATGATGTCAGCACCCTATAAATACAACAGGAGAAGGAAAACCACCCAGTAATGCGAATAGCACGCTGTGCTAATAGTGGGTGTGCATGTGTGCAATTCTCTTTGAAAGAAATGGCCCTTTTGACAACTGGAATAACACACTACAGGATGTACATTCCTCTTTGTAAAGACTGATGATGTCAGCACCCTATAAATACAGCAGGAGAAGGAAAACCACCCAGTAATGTGAATAGCACGCTGTGCTAATAGGGGGTGTGCATGTGTGCAATTCTCTTTGAAAGAAATAGCCCTTTTGACAACTAGAATAACACACTACAGGATGTACATTCCTCTTTTTAAAGACTGATGATGTCAGCACCCTATAAATACAGCAGGAGAAGGAAAACCACCCAGTAATGCGAATAGCGCGCTGTGCTAATGCATCTCTTTCAAGTGTCATAACATAGTTAGGTAGGGGCTTGAATCCTGCAAATGCTCAGTGTGTATGTGCGGGGGGGACAGGGGGTGTGCAATTCTCTTTGAAAGAAATGGCCCTTTTGACAACTGGAATAACACACTGCATGATGTACATTCCTCTTTGTAAAGACTGATGATGTCAGCGCCCTATAAATACAGCAAGAGAAGGGGAACCACCCAATAATGCAAATAGCGCTGCGCTAATGCGTCTCTCATAAGTTTCATAACATAGTTAGGTAGGGGTTTGAATCCTGCAAATGCTCAGGGTGTGTGCAATTCTCCTTGGAAGAAATGCCCATTTGACAACTGGAATAACACACTACATGATGTACATTCCTCTTTGTAAAGACTGATGATGTCAGCACCCTATAAATACAGCAGGAGAAGGCAAACCACCCAGTAATGTAAATAGCATGTTGCGATAATGCATCTCTCTGAAGTGTCATAACATAGTTAGGTAGGGGTTTGAATCCTACAAATGCCATGTGTGTGTTTGTCAATGTGTGGTGGGTTTTGCTTTTATTCTTGTATGACATATAATTATAACAGTAATTTTAATGCACACATCAGGTATGTGTGTGCCACATACAGATATGTACCTGTGACCTTCAATAGTTCCTATGTGTGAAGCCTGTCTCATATGAATACAGTTGTTACCTTTGCCAGCATGTGCTGCAGATTCCCAGACCATACGCCATACATGTATGTTGTTGACAATGCAGGCTACTGCAGTGATCTGTGTCCTAGGCCAACTGCGTGACACACACTCATGAAAGCTGTGATATATTAATGTGGGTGAGGGTTCATGTCTGGAGTATATGTCACACATGTTATAACACAGCAAAGTCTGTGAGTAATGGACATCCAGTGTAGGTGTATGGCAACTGTTGCTGATATGCATAAAGACACCTTCTTGCTTAGGCGATACACCAAGGGACTGCACAATACCTTTGGAAATATGAATATCACAGGATAGACAAGAAAAAAACTTGTCCATATGTACACACCATTACCCATTCTACATGATGGGTGCTGCCACCTACATGGTACTGTTGGAATACTATGTTAGGTACATGCTGATGACAAAGTTACAGTTGCGTTAAAGTAATAGAGCATGGCTTGGACAACAGGTATCTGTCTGTATGATACCCCTGTGGTTGTCATGTGCAGAATGCATTGTAGGCCACTGTATGCATTTCCAGTTGTGGATGAACATATCCCTAGTGTGTTGGCATGTACGTGAGACTGCTATATGCCAAACAGTATTCTTCCCAGGGATGTGTGGGGCTCAGTAGGAATGGCTACTGGTATAGTGTAGTACTGCAGGGATATCACTGACACTGGGTTTCCTACATCTGTGTATCAGTTGAGAATACATCATGTAATAGGTTCATAGGTTCATACTAGGCTATCTGCCCTAGGGCAGTTAAAGGCCTAGCCAGACTGTGTTTGGCTTTCACCACCCATTTTAAATGAATTTTGCTATGCCCTTTTTCCAGGTTAGTGTACTCTGCCTCTGTGTAACAGTGACACAGAAGTGATACCCGGGGTAAACCTACAATCTCCCATGCACTCAGCAACATTCCTCTTGCAGAGAGTCATTAAGGGACTCTGCCTAACCTGGACTGTGATTTTATTCCAGAGTGAAGGGAGCCTCTGGGTTATGAATCTGTCCCTCCAGCATGTCCTATTTATTTAAGTGCTGAGGTCCAAGTGTCACGGGCGCATAGCTCCATGGAATTTGGATTTTCTGAGGTGCAGCATGTCCATTAATTCCAGGTTGGACATGGTTTTATATGTCAGGCATCTTTTTGAGCCCTTTGATCCCCTTGGTGAGGTACTTTAGGGGACTTTCCAGTTGCTGCAGGTCAGGTGTCTAGTAAGGTACACCACAAAAGGGGCATTGTACTCAATTATGGGCCTGATGAGGGATGACTAAAGAGGCACGATGACCTCCCCTGATCTAGCTGTGAATCCCTTCATGATTAGGTGGCCTATAGAAACTGTCTGTCTAACCACTACAACCATGTGGTTGTCAAATGAGAGTTTGCTATCAACTCGGGTCTCCAGGTCTCTAATCATGTTTACAGTACTTAATGGCTTACAACCTATGTGTTAATTTGTGGGCACTTTGTTTTTGCCAAAGGGGATGACTATACACATTTTGGCGTTTAGCTTGAGGCCATGGCTCTGGCACCAGTTGTCTGTTTCTATGAGGCCCTTTTGTAGGATGCTTCTGTTGGCTGGTGAGTTGATTATGGCGCCCAGTTTGCAGTCATCTGAGAACCTGCTCAGCCACAGTCCTTCTGTGTTGGCCTGTACCTCCGAGAAATATATGCCAAACAAGAGAGGTCCCAGGACTGACCTCTGTGGGACGCCACTTTTAACCGGTTTGGAGTATGACATGGCTCCAGCAATTCTGACCATGTGTGTTCTGTCCGTGAGCCAGTTTGCAACCCATCTAGTGACATAGGGCTTTATAGTTATGCTGGTGAACGTCTCTATAATGCCCGAGTGGGGTATTGTATCGAAGGCTTTTGCGAGGTCCAGGTAGGCTGTGTTGACCACCTTCCCCTCGTCACTGGCCTTGGTGATGGTTTCTAAGACATCAACCAGGTTTAAGAGGCAGGATGTGCCCTCAGCAAAGCCAAACTGGGTAGGATCCAGTGTCTGTAGGTCCCCAATATCTTTATTTATGAGGTCCATGATGATCCTGTCCATAGCTTTGCAGACCAAGCTAGTCAGGCGTATGGGGCAATATTTTCCAGGATCCGTTGAGGCACCACCTTTGTGGAGAGGGACCACTGTTGCTGTACGCCACTCCTTGGGTACATATCCTGTAGTAAGGCTGGGATTGAACAGTAGTTTTATGGTTGTGTTTAGTTCTTCTAGGAGTTCATGTAGGATGCTGCCTGGGACACGGCCTGCTCCCATTGATGCTGTGTTTTTGCTTTGGAGAGGGCGACTGAGCATCTCAGATGTCAGGGGGGCATCACTCTGCTAGGATATATATTTGCCCTTATGGTGGGGAGGGGGGGTGAGAAGTTTGTGCTGAACCTGTCAGCAATGATGTTGGCAATGTATGTGGGTTAGGTGTATTCTTTGTCATTTAGGACTACTTCTGAGCATATCTGGGAATTCCCACCCAGATTCCTAACATAACTAAAGAAAGTCTTGTGATTATCCTTAGTGTCTTGTGCAATTTTCCTCTTGAAGCTGGCCTTAGACGATTTTTATGAGTGCCCGTATTTTTTTCCAAATACTGATCAGAGATGGCTTCCCTTTGTGGGATATTGCTCGATCATGTAGTAGCTTCCTCCTTCTATTGTTTTCTGTTTATGGCTGGGGTCCACCAGAAAGGACGCCTGTCTTTGGAGGATTGGGTCTTGGTTATATTTGGAATTGCATGACCTGTGCATTCCTGAAGGTGTTCATAGAATGCATTTATAAAGGATTCAGCAGTCTGGGCCGTATTTTCCACAGGACCGGGGGCTTTGAAAGATTCCACCTCTGTCTCAGTTTTGAGGTGTGTGGAATTTGCTTTAGACAACTTTTTCACTGTGGTTTTCTGGGCAGGGGCTGGGGTTGGTATGTGAATATCCAGTGGGATTACTCTTTGGTCTGTTCTGACCAGTGAGGGATACACTTCTGGTCTGGAGCATAGAGTCCCCATGTTGGTGATGATCAGGTGCAGTATGTTTTCCCCTCTTGTGGGAGTGGTGACAAGTTGTTCCATAGCATTTGAGCTTATGAATTCTAGGAACCTTTGGCCTAGGGTGTTGGAGCTACAGTAATGCTCCCAGTCTATGTGTGGGTAGATGAAGTTGCCCAATATAATGTTGTGTGGAGAGACCTTCATATATTCATGTGTTCTTAAGTAGGCCAAGTGGGGTTCCTGGGTTTAGGAGGGTGGTCTGTAGCAGGCTATGAACTGGAAGGCAGTTTTACCCACTGTTAGTTGCACGTGGATAGTCTGTGATGCTTCATGCTGTGGCACCAACCTGGGGGTGTGGGTATCCTTGACAATTATTGATACTCACCCTCCTTTCGTAGTTAGTTCCATGTTTTGTGGGCTGTAAAGCATGGTACAAGGTGTAACCTGGTAGTGCAAGGATGCTCTTGGGAACCTTGAAACAGGTTTCTGTTACTGCACAGATATCAACATTCTCCATGCTGGGTAGAGTTTGGACTGCATGCATGTTGCGGTTTAGATGTCTGGCATGGAGTATCATTACTTCTAGTTTCTTATCCCTTGTGATATCTATGTAGGTGGGTTTGTGTTTTGTGCCTTACCACCAGAATGCAACCCATTGACACTGGTAAACCGTATGACCCACAGCATACTGTCAAACCATGTCATACATACATGTGACCCCAGGTGAGACATATGTGTAGTACAACACAAAGTGACCACCAATATGAACTACAATGTATGACTACTGTGTCACATGGTGCATGTCACCCTTGCCATGTGTGCACTACGCATCTACATGCAGAGAATGCAACTCCACCTTGTTCACAAATGTACACCTGCAACTGTGTGCTGCAAACATCACACATGTACTGTCCACTCCACAACACATGCAGGCACAGGTACACACAACTGCCATGTGGCACATGTGCAGACATTACACTTTTGGAATTAACACTGGTGTATAAAAAACAATGACAATCATAGTGTTAATGCATCAGACATACTGGGATATACCCACAATGATATCATTACACTGTACTGTTAACAACATGATAATATTACTACAGTGCTATGTAGTCACCCTGTGCAGCAGCACCATGCTATCCTGTTCTTGCATCAGTGTTACAGATTGCAGGAGGTGGCACAGTTTCATCATATGCACAGGGTGTGTACTTGGTTTGCCAGAGTCTGCCATTGACACATCCAGTCGACATGTATGTGTGTGTGTGTGTTAGTGAGGGACAACAGTACAACATGGGGCAATGCTGATGCGGTGTGCGTGTGTATGTGTTAGCCCTAGGTGTTAGCATTATGCATGTGTGTATGCATACACACAGTTCCACCACATGGCTGCCATATACAGGTGTTTGTGGACAGCCACAGACTGCACCTGCCAGGTCATACAGATCACTGTCTCTGGCCACGGACACGGTACCTGTGCCTAGCAGAGGTGCTACGGACAGTATCAAGTACTAAGCCAGACTGGGTACTGTCATCAGAAGCAGTGGGTTGTTGACTGGACACATGTCCCTGCTGGGACTGTCCAGAGCCACGTGCACGTGGTCTTCTAGGACGGTCTGATGACAGCACAGACCCAGCATTGCTGGGGCTGGTACTGGCACTATGGGAACGGCTGTGAGTTTGTTGTCATCCGCGATGACTGAAAGTTGATGATGTTGCTGGCATACGTCCACATCGATGCCTCAACCGTCCTGCATTGCCCTGGCTCATGGACATGTAGTTGTGGAGCAGATCTAATGTGTCCCCCCAGCATCTATCAATGACCTCGCCGACAGTACGGATGGCAGCCACAATGTCACGCATAGCGTCATTCATAGCAGTGCGATGTGCTCTAAGCTCCCTCTGACCCTGTCTGGTGTACCGTTCCATACGTGCCTGTGCCTGCATTACAGCCCAGAACATAGCTGAGGTTGAAAGACCTCTGTGGGCATGTCTGACAGGGGCAGTATGACCACGGATGCTCTCACGAGAACCACTGGACATCTGCCTGTGTGGTACCATGTCAGGACTCTGGCCATGGCTGCTGTGAGGGGATGCATGTGCCACTGATAAAACATTACCCTGGTCAATGCCCACTGTATGCTGTCCCTCAGCTAAGGACATTGGTGACAATGGGTGTATCGGCAGGATGACTGTGCGTATTGATGGGGTTGACTGCTGTGTACTGTCGATTGGCTGACCAACAACAGACCCTGTCACACTTCCCTGTGCCATTACACATGTATCATCATTATCACTATCTCCAGCAGTGGCTTCAGGTTCCCTGCTGCACGCCAACAGAGCAACACCAAAACCTGTGAGAGGAAGACAGGAAACACAGTTTACAATGTGTACACAATGTTACCATACATGCACATGGGCTCACATGCACACAGGCACACATGCACATGGGCACACAGGCACACAGGCACACATGCACACGGGCACACATGCACATGGACACACATGCACACGGGCACACATGCACACTCCTCAGTATAGCAGATACAAACACATACACACTTGTAATCCAACACATACACAATACTGCTTGAGGGTATTATTAGTATTAATATTATTATTAGTATTAATAGTATTGTTATTACACACTCACCAGCATGGATTGGCTGCCTTGCTGTTACTCCAGAGGGACCTGCACAAATAAGAGAGTTATTGTCAGCGGCCACAACTGTGCCATTGATACTGTGAGTATGATACAGTACAGTAGTACAACAGTTGGCTTTCACAGGTGTAGTGATGATATTCAGAATATCAATCTTGCACAAGAATAGGCAGGATAACAGCTACACACACAGCACACATGCATAAACTACCAGTGCAGAGAACAGTCAACTACAGATGTGGCATGTTACCTGCACACTCCATGTCCACATGCTGGGTGGCACTGGCCTCCATCATGACACGTCTGTGGATGTTGTTGTTGTTGGCCTGGAGCCACAACACTTAGGAGGAGCTCCTCCACTCTGGTGAGGGGGGGGTGGATAGGTACCCCACCACCTGTGGCAAACTGTTGTCTGTGGATATCAGACGCACGCTGATGGACATGTCTAATTAAATCACTGCAGTGATGGTGTACCTGCTCATATGTCCGGTTATGCATGCCTATGTCATTTACCCGACGGACACGGTCTTGCTACAGTGGAGCCCTCTCCTGCTGGTTCTGGCTGGTCCTGGAAAACAGTGTAGAGAAATCCTGCACCAGGCTCTGGTGTATCTTCTCATCCTCTGCAGCTGAATAACACGGGTTGTGCTGATGCACAATCACCCTGGAAGGAAAAGAAAAATATGTGAGCAAGTAATATGGCACACGTAATACTCTACTGTACTGATATCACTGAACTGCCATATATAGCATCTGTCTATCAGGGGATACACATGTAAACTACCACATATCAGTGCTCAGCCCACAACTGTGTGACAGTGCCTGCCACACTCCATACAACAAACTAGTATACACCAGCACTCGGCACACTGTTTGAGGTACAATGCACAACCTCACACTGGGGGTATGTATCAAGCTAATGGATGGAGAATATTGTCATCCCATGAAATGCACATTTACAGTTTCACTGGTAATCCACCCTAGTCTTTGCTGCCATACCCCTACCTACACCGCAGTCGTACACAGGGAACTACAGCACAACATATGGCAATCTAGTATGTTTGTATCCCAATAACTGACACATCTTTCTCTGGCCTCACACCAAGGACACAAACTACCATGACAGAGACAAAGTCACGCTGAGCAATCACACCATTACAGACCTTGCACACAGTCAGTGTCACACACATTCCACCTCACATAGTTGGTATTGCACTGAGTACATGTGTGTGTGTGCATTGTGTCATAGGTAGGTACTATGCTATTGGCCCTGGGCCTACAGCAGCATAGCCTTATTCTACCCTGCCCCTTGGGACACATGTAATGTGATTGTACATCCTCCTGTCAAACAGTTACACAGAGGTGACTCACACGGCAAATTACCTATCTCCATAACATTCATCAGGGGTATGTCTGACATCTACTAATAAGGAGCTTTGTTTGTTAATGCTGGGTGGTTTAGTCAGGGTATGGCATATTTGTGGATAGGAACCTGTACCTCCAGCATGTGCTCTTTACTGTGGTGACAAGGATTAGGGCCATAGGTCATGTAGGCTGGACAGATTGTGAGGTGTTACCATGGTGAATGGACAACTGGTATGGGTGTGACATAACTCTGTATATCCAGCAGTGGTAACCTCTGTGTAGGTAGTATGAAAGGCACTCTAGCTGTGGTTTTGTCAGTCACTCTGCATAGGGAATATGTTTGAGGGCATTATCACTCTTTGTTAGCTATGTCTGTGGCCTTTTCTCTTGCTGTAGTTGTCATGGGAGGTACATACCATGTAGGACATTGTGAGGTGTAGAGGGGTACACTGACCTACATTTCCCTAGCTGACACACCATTTGTGATGACACGTACCATGCACAGGGATTACAAGTCTAGTGTGGCACTGTGAATATCAAAGGGGAGGCTATTGTACACTTGTTTCCCATGTTCCCTTCTGACACCTCCAGTAGTAGGCAGGCAACCACCTATGTGGTAGTCAGTGGTTAAAGTGGTTTGGAATGGGGTATGGTACTCCAGTATCCACACTGGTGTTCAGTCCATGCCTTGGCCACCAGGCACCTGTTGCAATACATCTGCCCCATGTCCCTCTCTCACTCTCGCTCTCTCTCTCTCTCTATATATATATATATATATATATTTATATATATATATATATATGTATTCATATACATACATATCGGTAGACATTCATATCTATCTGTATATGTGTATGTATCTATATATATGTGTGTATGTATCTATATATATATATATATATATATGTATGTGTCTATTACATCTATATGTATATACGTATTCTATCTATCTATATATTGTCTATCTATCTATACATACTTCTCTATCTATGTATATATTATATATATATATATATATATATATATATATATATATATATATATATATATATACACATACACATACACACACACATAATTCTAAACATCCATTGCTGTACAACTACATGCACATCTAGGCACATAGAATGCCCACCTTTCGTGGTGGGGATGTCACTTCTGTAACAGTTGTGAGACATATCATTATGTAATGACATTGCACAGTGTTGTGCAGAATGCATTATGCTGTCCTCAGGCCGTATAGCTGTAGCAGGCCTCACTGGCTCAATCCCACAGAAGTTCACCACCACATGACATATACCTGCACTGCATGCTGTTTTCAATGCCACACACTACAACCCACATTGATATGTGCACATAGCAACCTTCAACTACATATGTATGTCCAGCCTTCACTAACAGTTGCAGTATGTCCCTTGCCCTATGCACATCTTCATATACATATAGATACAGACTGCTAACACATATGGAGGGTTCACAGTAGATTATTAGATTATGTAGTTTACATTACCTTTGTCTCTGACAGCTTTTTTCTTTTGGCTGGCTTGGTTTTTATATTTATTTTTGGTCTCTGTCTCTGCCTCCAGTTGCTGCAATGATATTATTGCATGTGTGGACTGGCAGTACAGGCTGCTTTTGTAGGTATCTGCACATGTGCATGTGATGGCCTCTGCACCAGTTGGTGGACAGCATTTACTAATTGCATGCAGCTTGCTGTGTGGTAATTGCAGTTCTCACTGTGATTTCAGGACACTGCTATAAAATGTTAGGTTAGGTAGGCATAGGCCTTTCAGTTTTGCAAGGTGGGGACCATGCTAGTTTGCTGTGGACACTGTTGTGTCAGTCAGAAGGTTGGTATGTCTCTCATACCTAAGGCTGTGTTGTAGCCACTAAAGTGCATGTTGTACTGAAACCTGACTGTTGCTTTTTCCAGTTCACTCTTCTCAGTGTGTATGTTAACTCACACCTGCTAATCCTAACACTGTTTACATGGGAGTATGTACTTTCCTGTGGGAGTTGTGGATTAACTGGTATACAACAGTAGTTCTTGCAATGTGTTGCTATGGCTTCACTATTTTCCCTTTACATTCACTCCTTGAAGGCCTGAAATTTGTCTTTACTGGAATGTGTTGCTATGGCTTTCCTACTTTCTATTTACATTCACTCCTTGTAATGCAGGATATATTTCTTTCAGCAGTAAGTTCTTATATGTTTGCTGTGGCTTGGTGGCACTGCATGCAGTCTGGTGAGCCCAAGGTCTGGGGTTTGACACTTACAAGGGTATTTTATTTTGCTGCTGAGCACTACTAGGGCCTTGTATTTTGTACTAACAATTATGAATATCAGGCACATGCAGTGCTTGTAAACTACTATACTGTCATTAGTTTGTTAGATGGCTACATCCTTTGATATTCCTGTGTTGTACTCCTACATGAGGGTGTGCTTGTGGGAGTAATTCTACAGCTATTCACAGAGTGTGTAACAACAGACAGGCTGATATGCCTGTGTATTTCTGACACTTGCAGTTCTCAGATACTCTCAGGTATATATTTGACCAGCCTAAGGGAAAGGTACATGTCAGTGGGATACACCTGTGATATATTTCAGATATTCTGCAGTTGTGACTGTGGGGTATTTTGAGCATATGTACTACTACACCATTTCTGACATGCAAGTAGTGTCTAATTTAACTTATTGACAGTCACCATTACGTGGGATTCCCCACCTTTCTGCCTACTGTTACTACATTTCACAGGGAGTCAGTGGGGCACAGGTAACATGTTTTTGCAAATCAGGGACATCCCTGTAAATCAGTCACAGTTGTGAAGTCTGGCCTCATACCTATTCAAATATGGTGGTGTTTATCCTGCTCTGATACTGTGTGGGCTTTGTAAGGTGCTACTCTAACATTATTACCTCCTAGCATGGCTGTTTCTCTTATCACACTAATGTAATACCATTCCACAAGAATTGCCATTAAGGATACAAGGAACAAGCTTTGTGTAATGGCCTTCCTATATTCCCTTTACATTCACTCCTTGAATTTCATGATATATTTCTTTCAGCACCAAGCTCTTGTACATCTGCTGTGGCTCAGTGGTAATTCATGCAGACTAGTATTTGCAAGGTCCGGGGTTCGAGACTGACAGGGGTATTTTATTTTGCTGATGAGCAGACTACAGGCCTTGTCATACAGAGTGACTAAGGCACTTTTAAGCAGTTGTAAGCTGGTTTGCACGATGCTTACACATGCGCACACTCGCCTAGCTAAGCACCCTAAACAGCTAACACCTAAGCACAAACGCGTTTACAACTGCTTAAAAGTGCTTACTCCCGCTAACACCCGCGCTAATTTCTTTTAAAGAAAAGAAAATGGGGAAATAGGAAAGTGGTGAAAAGGGGGGCACAAAGAGGGTAGGACAGTAGGAAAAAAAGCTCAGGATGTGCAGGAAGGATGTAGGGAAGGCCCACAGCTGCCCATTTCTTTATCAGCAACAGCTGTGCATATGTGTGAAATTTGAAACCTTCCACCCCAGGGAGAGGGGTGAGGACAACAAAATATGTTGTACAGCCAATTTTAATTATCAGTTGACATGTCCAGCAGACATGTCTGCAAAATGGGCAGCTATGTATGGGGCGTATTTTTTTGTGGGAACAGAGTGCCCTTTTTTTACTTTTTTTAAGGTGAGAGTGGAATGTGAGGTACAGGAAGTAGGGATATTTGGGGAGGTAGGTTGGGGAGGTTAACAGACAAGACAAACAAGATGCATATAGGGGCGGAGTATGACACACGTGGCGGGTAAACACAATTGACGGGGACGGATGTTTGGATATCGCGAGCCCATGAGCCCACAGATGGCAACAGTGGAACTGAGATCCCCACCCATGGGCAGTTACCACTGTGCCTTCACTGCCCAGGCCGGGGCTGTGCTGGGGGCTGGATAGGATGGGCAGGCACACCCGTGAGTTACACCACCCTTGCCTCAAGCTGGCGTAGGGGATCAAGCACAGAACGCCTGATCTCACTATGCACCACAGACCGGACACTATGGAGGGTGAGTGGACGTTCTCCTCTGGCCACGCTTGCAGAGGGGGGCGAGCCCCATCCCCTGCAGTGCTTCCACCCGAAGGTGGCACTGGGCCACCGGACGAGGTTCCAGCCTGGGCACTGGTGCCAGGTGCACTCGCCAGCTGAGGTGGGAGAGGTGGGTCCGCTGGAACCCGACTTTCCTGTTGTCCTATTTTTATCAGTATTTTATGACATTTTGGGTTAGTAACAAACAACACCATTCAAAATTAGTTGTAACAGCATGCATCAGTATTCCCATTAACCAAACACCCATGAATTCCGAACATTGAACAACAAGCATAACACATGCATATTTAGAACAACAGTACACATTCCAACAGCATGCAGGGTTGATTGGTGGTAATAGGCCATCAGGTTTGGATATGTAAACAGGGCACATGCATCAACGTACATGCAGATATGTATGAACCAACAATACAAATGTCCATGGGAATTAATTGTGTATACACATACCCAGTTTGGTGTGCAATGGCATCATTTGTGAAAATAGGGTAGGGAGAAGAAATATTACATTAACAACTTAAACTACCTATACATATTCTGTACGTTCTTAGTAGGTGCAGATATATATCCCCTACATGTATTAGTACAGTTTCCTATATATAACCTTAGGAATGTTGGTGATGGGGATGTTAATGCTACATTAATATACGTTCCATTTTTATTCATAAATGTTCATATCTGGCTGTGTTCAGGTACAGCATCCTGCTACATTTTATTTATATGGGTCTAGACAACTGTGGATGTTCAGCATTTCATACAACCATACTATCTCCATATTGCAAGGTTACAGCGACATATCCAAATTGTGGGACAGACACATTCCAGGTTCAGTACTTTATTACAGACATTTCACTCTTTGGTTGTGGCTGTCTCATTCGTTTCATTATGTAGTGACTGCAGTATAACTTTATTCCAGACTTATTACAGCTTTCTTGGTAGATTCATACCCTCTTTCTCACACTCTCACTTGTTTTATTTTTACATTTCAGGATGGTATTTAATTCTAGGCATTATTAACATTTCTTACTGGGTTACAACAGTCCTTTCCAACTGACTCACTTATTTCATATGGCAGATTTTAAAAGGGATGTATTTGACACTTGTCTATCCTTTGTTGATTGATTACCACTCATTTTTAGGCTGAAGCAGTTATCTGATATTACAATACAGGTGGAAAACTCTCTATTTGAGACTTGTTTAATGTTTATTTCTGGATTACAGGCTGCATCACTTATCTAATCTTACAGTACTAGCAGAATCTTTCTTCTAGGCTTATTTGAACTTTATTAATATGCAACAACACTGAACTCTTTTACAAGCTGTCAAACTTATATTCTATAACAATACCAGCAAAATAATTACTAACCTGCCTGGTGGCGCAACCTCACTAGCCTATCAGCATAGGCTCGCTGATTCATGGAATGGACACCTGCAGCTGTAATATAAATGAAGTAATATTGGAACATACATCTCCATACTATAGGCTAGGATAATTTCTTACATACTTAATTACATGGATACTTAGTAGTGGGGCGTTGGGCATTTGCCGGGCCTCCTGGATCCAACGGTTCAGTTGGTCCTGCTTACGTCTCTTCAGGTCCGCATGGTGTTGATGGACCTGTTCACCAGTCCTCGGAATGCCTGTGGCACTGGTGAGATCATGTGCCAACCAGTTCCATGCCTCTGCCTTGTATGCACCCCAGTGAACCTGACCCTGCATGAGTTGTGTTTCAGGATCGTGGACTAGGAGCCAAACCATATATTTTGACTCCTCAACACCCCACCTTTGTGCCCTGAATCGGCTTCCTTCTCCTGCACCTGCCATCCTGACTGCAAATGGGTATCACAATCAGTTATGCTGTGTATTCCCACCTATGGGGCTTATATATGCCCGTTTTCCCGCACTTATCTGTGATTGGCCATTTTGGATATTTATCAGCTTATAAAAACCTGCTTTGTCATGCTTCTATTTCCATTAATTCCTATATATATGCTAATTCTGCATTTCTCAGTACAACTGTCATGGCTTAGTGGTTCAGTACTTTGACTATGGTGCACAGTATTCTGGGTTCGAGCCTGACCATTGCTTTTTTTATTTTATTACTGTCTAGACAGGCTAGGAGGTGTGCCTGTGTAAAGGCGGCTTTGATACAGCTTGCCCAACGTTGCCCGCCGGTAAGCTGGTTGGCGCAGTGCACAGCTCCGCACAAACAGCTTACGCTGGGTGACGCGTTATTTAGCTATGAGCACTCATATTATGCTGGGTGTAGTGCTGCTGAGCTGCGGGTACTCATTTAAAGCGTGTTAAAGTGCTGCTCACCTGCGGGCACTCATATTAAGCTAGTTATAGCGCTGCTCACCTGCGGCAACTCATACTCAACTTGCTAAAGCATTGCTGAGCTATTAGCAATTATGATCATACCTCTCAACCTGGAAACATCAAAAATCTGGACAAAGGCCCATGAAAATAGGTACAAATCTGTACACTGATTAAAATAAAATTTGCATACATAATTATGCAACTCCGCCCACTCCAATAGAATTGTGGGATATTGCCGTTCAAACGCAAACTGAAGAACAGAACCAAAATATGGCCCCAGCCAGGCCCAGACCCTGTAGTAAATGGTAACCATTTTTTTCTAAATGTGTAGCAATGATTTTCATTGGAAAGGGAGAAGATGAACCTAAGGATTTTGTTTTTGGTGACCCACTTGGGTTTTGTGGTAAAAGTAGGGCATTTAATGGTATGGTAGGCAACATTCTAATTCTTAGCAAAAGAATATTTAGTTTGCTAGGACCTCCAAAAGTCATTCTCCATGGCCTACTGATCAGTGGCATAACTAGAGTTTGTGCTGCGCAGGCCCCGGGGCTGTCAGAGTTTTCCACCCTTCCCCCATCACAAAACCATGGTTGAATGGGCTCCCCCCATACACAGCCCTCCCCCCGCAGCCATTCCAATGCCCCATTACATGGCTATTTCACCCCATTTACCATAAACACTGGAATGTGCATACTGCTTTACTTTTACAATGATTTCATTTCATTTAAAACTTTTATTTACATTTTATAACACAAACACTAACAGACATCTGCTAAATAAATCAATACAGTCTCACAATGACAAATGAAAATGGACTTAGCATTAAAACTTCTCTGCCCCTGAAACTCATTCATTGAAACAGCACAGAAACTCACATTCAAAGAAAATGAAAATGCATTTGGCCAGTGGTGGATAAAGATTACCTTTGGGTTTTCAAATCATAGACTCCTTGCACATGAAAGCAAAACATACATGTGTTCTTTCATGCACCATCACGATTGTATTAAATTATATTCCTTGCTCCTTGCATAATACAGCACACTTGTTAGAATGCGCTTTAAATTTGTTTTGAACATTTTTCCAGTAAGCAGTGAAACAAAATGCGTAAACCAATAATGACAAAACTGCCCATTTCAGAACATTTCCATCATAAAAGCCTTACAACTTCCACAATCCACCATTATTAGTAAATATGCACAATCTCTGCAGAAGTAAAAGTCATCTAAATAATTCCACATTAGAGAGATCAGTAAGTAATGAAGAGTTTGCTGCTAGCAATTAGCAAACAACTTTATATATCATTGTTTCATCTAAACATAAAGCCCCTGTTGCCCTTGAGGAATAAATTGCATACGTTGCATTAAAAATGATAAGCTATTAATATTGCAATAGGGAATGGATGGTAAACTGATAACAGGTTTGTAGTTACTAGGTATCTCCATTCTCCACCAAAAAGGACATTCTTAGGACTACAGCATCCACAACCCCTTTAAACGTACACAGTGCAGTATCAGCAATCTAGCTGCATACTGTGGGAGTAGAAGCCACAGCCTTCTGCATTAAAAGCAAGCATTCTACCTGTTGTGCTACTAACACAAACAGACTTTATATAAGCAGTGCTAAACTTGTCTCCCTGAAAAACTATGCAGCACAAGACATCCAAAAGTCAAAATTTATGGGGGGGGGGGCAAAGACCCAAAATTAGGGATACATTTTAAACATTGCTTGTATAATCCTAGAAAAGTTGCTAGAATAAAGTGTGTTACCATGCACTTCCTGAAAGATAGGATGACTAAAACATAAATGGCTATCATTATTTAGTGAATTCAGTTCTCACATTTGCCACAAACCACAAATTGTAAGAGGAACAGACCACAAGTATAAGCAATATGCAGTAAGCAATAATACCACAAAGCAATTGACTTTTGCAGTAAGCAATACCACACCTAAAGAATTAGAAGCTTAACAGAAAAAATAATACACTTCTGCAAAAAGCAATTGACTTCTGCAGTAAGCAATACCACACAAGGCAATTGACTTCTGCACTGCAGTAAGCAATACCACACATAAGCTTCTGATTTTTTTTAACAGAAAAAGCAATACACTTCTGCAGACTGCAGTTTCTTAATTAGAAGCTTACTAGAAAAGCAATACACTCCTGTAGGCTGCTGTAACTGTTTCCTATTCTAGCTTAAAGGAAAAGCAATACACTTCTGCAGACTGGAGTTTCTCAATTAGAAATTAAGCTTAATAGAATAGAAAAGCAATGCACTTCTGTCTCCAGCAGACTGCCGTTCTCGCACATAAGGACTGCTTAACCAGAAAAAAGCAATACAATTTCTGCTGCTGCACCACCAGAATTAGTAGATATGTCTTTTCTTAAACTCCATGCCACCCACACACCCATTACTGTAACAAGCATTGCGTTTTTTTTCTTTTTTGCTTTGGTGAAACTTGAAGTCTAAACAAAAGATCAAATTAAATCTAAAGAACAGTTAAAATAAGCTAACAGATAAGCAAGCATAATGACTGTACTGACGTCCTGTGACCCGGCTTTCAGCTAGCCCCATTTGCAGTCATCCTCATTGACCTAAAATAAACAATTGACATTCTTTCTCGTACATAAGAACTTCAACTGTCTGCCACCTTTGCCTGTTTCTCATTTCAGCTTACCAGGACTTCAAACAGAAAAAAAAACAGAAATACATTAATATCTGCACGCAGAATGCCATGCCGTTTCTTTTTCAGCTTGTTTCTCTTGGCTCTCGCACGCACATAAGGCAAAGAAAATATTAAGCCTTACATCTTGTTTTACACTGGACTGACTCAAAATAAAATACACAACACTTCTGCCATTCTCACACATAAAAACTGTATGCCGCATTAGCCTGTGTCTCATTTCAGCTTGCCAGGACTTAAAACAGAAATAAAAAACACAAATGCATAACGCAATATACATTCTGAGTCACATTCTGCAGAATGAAAAGCTTAAAAGCAATACCTACATGTCTGCACGCAGACTGCCATGCCGTTTCCTTTTCAGCTTGTTTCTCTTAGCTCTCGCACACACATAAGGCAAAGGCAATATATGTTAAGCCTTACGATCTTGTTTTACCTGACTCTGGACAAGAAGAAGGAAGAAAAAGATAAAGCTAATGTCGCTTTGCTGCACTCACTAGTGCTTGAATAAAACACGTGGTGCATTGGCGCCTTTGGAGCATAGTTAAATTAAAGGAAGTACAACACACTACGAATGAATTCCTCATTGGCTGTGCATTCTGACAATCAGGTTGTCTGTCTGCCTTTTGACAGTGATGTCAGGAGCAAATTCTAAAAAGAAAAAAAAAAAAAAAAAAAAAAAAAAACAGCGACCGCCGAAATTTGGAAATTAAAGGGGCCACTCGTGAATTCATGGCACCCCAATATTTTGTCCTCAAACTCGGTATTTACCGAGAAATTCAGTACGATTGAGAGGTCTGATTATGATCCTTTTTTTATATATTATTATGTCGGATTTCTTCAAAAATACATGGCCCATTTCATTACATTTTACTTAAATTATATATATATATGTCAGTGGATTGTTTCATGCTTATTTAAATAAAAATGGAGAATGATGTTGTGGGGGCTCGAACCGTGACTACCTCTTCTTTGGCCAACGTCTCTACCACTACGCTATTGCTACTTGGCTTAATTTGCATATTTAGATCCTATATGCTTTTCAATGTCTGCTAACTGTGGCTGAGCGGAGGGCATACCCGCGCAAACGAGCGGAACTACGGGCAAACATTTTGGAAATTATAAAAAAAATTTAAAATGCTATTTTTTCCGTTTTACATTACAGTTGGGTTTATAGTCTGTAGGGGGATGTGTGGTATTGTGTTCCTTGACATTTCCGCAGACTCGCTCACGGGTGTTTACTTTCAGGACTCAGACTCTTCTGGGGGCGTGTCCCTTTGCAGACATCGGCATTCAGACACGCCCCCTACTTTCCTACATGGACCGTGTTAGCCTAGGGTATGATTCAGCATGCCCTCATGAATATGCATGGCATGCTGACATCATACAGTTTAACTGCAGCCTCTGTGTAAGACATATTAACTCGTACACGGAGGTTTTGTGAATCCGGCCCATGGTTTTAGTGCACCATGTAGGCATTATTGAATCCAGCCCATACTGTAGACTCTACACCATTATTAGTTGCTAATAGCAGGGTCCTGGGTTCGATTCTTGCAGAGGCAGTTTATTTTTGTTGCTTGGCAGAACAAGGGCCGTTGGATACAGAGTGATTTCTCCACATTATATACATTATATTTATTATATATAGATATCTCCCATTGTATCAACCTAGGTCTTTTCCCCCAAGGGATTGCGTACATACTGTATTTAGAGGCTGCTGGGCTGTACATCTGCATTACTTACTGTTGATTGATTGTTATCCCGTGGCCCAGTCTGTCTTTCCTGTTCTACTACTTGAAGGCCTTGGCATGGACACCAACAGATGTAATGTTTTCAGATTAATGTAGTAAATGATCTGTTTGAGAGTTGCATTCATCTGTTTGTATTTATTTCAAAGTCTAAATAGCTATATGACATGGCATATACAACTGTAATAGTACACAAATAAACCTTTAAAAGGTATGCATACCTGTGTGTGGTGTTACATCCTTTGACTTCTCTGTGGCTATATGTTCCAGGCAACAATTGTCTTTTGTATGGGTGATTCATACACTGTCCATCGGATGAGGTTCCAACTGTAGGGATACTGGCTGTCCAGTGTGGTGTGGACCCTCTATATATGTAGATACATATATATATATATATATATCTATATATATATATAGATATATATATCTATATATATATATAGATATATATATGTATATATATATATATATATATATATATACATATATATATATATATGTATCTGCATGCCTGTGTCTGCGTATATGTATCTTAGGAATGTTTATTGCTTACACATTGTACATTCACTATGGTAGCCAGACTGTACTGTATGATATGTTATCAATACCACCCTCACATCATACAGGTGGCATGGCTTACTGTTAACATCTTGTGGCCATGTACTGCCAGGTCCTGGTTATGGGATTAGTAACAGTTGGTATTGTATTGCAGGGCAGACTTGTTTGGCTGGAGGGGGGAGAATATCGATACGTGTAAGATGAATGTTGTTTGAGCCCCCTCACCCCCATTAACGGTGCCTGTGGTCATATATGTCCTTGTTATGTGCTCTATTATATCTATAGATATATATATCTGTACACACACACACACACACACACACACATATATATATATATATATATATATATATATATATATATGCGCATATATATATATATATATATATATATATATATATTGCTGTATCTAAGAAATGAACTTTGTGACAATAACAGCATTCAAAGAATTTGTGTGTGTGTGTGTGTGTGTGTGTGTGTGTGTGTGTGTGTGTGTGTGTGTGTGTGTGTGTGTGTGTGTGTGTATACACATTTCTGATTGTTGTCATCATCCACGGTACCAGGGTGTAGCTAACATCCCCTAGTAAAGGAATCTGTGGGATGCCCCCCCCCTCCCAGCGACATCTGGTACAGCTGTGATGTGTGCCAGCTATAGGAGTCATGATAACTGCTAGGGTTGCCATCACACACATTCAAGATAATCCCTTGGGCATTGTAGACAACTTGGCAGTTGATAGAGTGGTATCCCTTGCAATTAATGTAGATTCTACCCTGCTCACCAGGCAGTGCCTTGATGTGTACATGAGTGCAATCTATGGCACCCAGTATTTCTGGGTATTGCACTACATGATAGAAGTATTAATATTGCTGGTCTTCTCCTCAGCAGTCAGGGAAAATATATGTAGTCACTGGCATGTATCAGCATAGCATCCAGGAACTGGTGGAGTATCCTGGATGATGATGCCTGTGAAACCCCATCATGTCCCCCAGTTGGTCTTTGAAAAGTACCTGTAGCTAATAATCTAAAGGCTACACATACCTTAGTTTCCACTGGGATGGGTTCCTCTTGGCTGACTCTGGCCCAGAGTTGAGGCCAACAGAGCTCACAGAGTTCTTGTAATGTGTCCCTGTCCACTCTGAAGCCCTCTACAATCTCCAGATAATGTGGTACCTGGTAGTTCACCTTAGGCCTGAACAATCTTCTTCTTCTCGACCTAGGCCTATTGTCAGCAGCACCAGCAGAACTGACTTCAGTCTCAAGCACATGCAGATGTAGAATAGCTACAGCAGCCCCTAACATTTTTTCATTTAAAATTTCCAAGTCTGTACTTCAATGTTGTTGAAGTATTGAGGGAAAATCAGAATGTAGGCTGTATGCATATTTCTTGATTAGGAACACCATCTGGCATTGGCTGCTTTAAATAACATTCCCATGCTTGGGATGTAATTACCAGGATTTACAACTCCTGCTGCAGTGAGCAGAATTGAACTCTGTGCACAAACATGCAGCATGGTGCAGATATGCTTAACAATAACAACCTATTTAAAACATTTTATAATATCATCCCTATTATCATGATACTTACAGAATACCAAGTACAGATAATAGCACTTCATTTCTATGACTTACAATGTCATCACAGTAAGATTAAAGGTTAACATACCCTGTACTTCAGCACAAGACTGTCTGCACCCTAATCCAGCCAGAGCTGGCCTCAGGCATAGGCCAACTAGGTGGCTGCCTCAGGCGCCACTCTAGTAGAGGCATTTTTCCAGTATTTATTTGGTGTAGGTAGACCCGGATAGGGGCACGGAGTGGTATGATAGGGGGCACCATGGAGGTCTTTTGCCTAGGGCACCAGTTGACCTAAGGCCACTTCTGAATCCAGCAGCTAACAATTGGTGCCACAGGAGTATTTAAGCAAGGTTCCCTAACTACTAAAGCATTACTAGAGCACAGCCCTGCTTACCAGGTTTGCTCGATTCTTAGTGAGGCTCACTAATTTTCAGTGAATGCATCTGGTTTCTATTTTTGAATGTCTAGCTCATGTCTGGGGTCTGCTCACAGAAATTTGAATTCCAGTAAAATTGCATTTTGCGCAGTGATGCACAGTGCACCCATGTGAAAAGACCCCCAAGGAAATCAGAACAACGTTACTTGACACACTCACCTGATGTCATTGACATCCATGGAAAGCATAAACACTATGTAGGGCCTTACCAGGACATGGTCCCTGCTTTTTGTGATTCAACAAATCTACTGCTTTCGTACATCATTTACAAAATAACTGTGCTGACAGCCTGGAACCTACATGGATAGTAGCTGTGTAAGCTGGATAACAGCTTGGAAGGACAGAGTTAAAGACACATTGCAGGGTATTACTGTACCTGTTGTGGCAATACATCATACCGCTCTTTTAAATTACATTTTATAAATCATTTTCAAGCACTTTGCCCGTAGCAGCGCATTGCTCAAATTTCTGCTAAAATTAATATTATAATATTTATAGTGATGTGACAGACATCACTGATTCTTTTGGGCATCTTCGGCATTACATGCATGTTTTACCTTTTTATTGGCATTCTTTCCATATTTCCAAACTCTTACATGACCTTGCTTCTGTATGTGGAAAATTTTGTGTACACTTCCAACATGGACACAGAACCTACACGGTTGTGTGTAGGGTTGTTTGATCCTCCATGTTGGTTTGTTTCATTAGCATAAAATTCAGCTACTCATGCAGAAATGTGCATCCCACAAAACTTTCTGTTGATGTGCATGAATGCATGTGATTGTGCACTGCTACACAGACTTTACTGAATCTAAAATTCAGTGTGCCCACATTCACATTGTGAATGATGTGATCACTGTAAAAATGACCATGTAAGCTTTATTGAATTTCCATGTTGTTTTGTGATACTAGCTACATTATAAAATCAAGTGTCACTGCACATTATTTTCTCTAGATGTGATAATCCTTGCTCTTGGAATTTTTATTATCACAAATATAGTCTTTTTAGCTTTTCTGATATCTGAAGGAGATACACACATAAAATATGACTTAAAATTGTGACAAAGAATTCAGTCTGAAGTTTCAAAATTGTAAGCAATAATGAGCACACAATACAATCTCTGATAAACTAGCTGTACCAACATATCCTGTGTCATGGAACATGCAACTCTGACCACTCACATGCATTATAAAATTACTTACACATTTCCATTGCAAATATTCCGCCCTTTAATGTTTTTTAACTCTAAAATACATTTATTAAGGTCAGATATTCAAATAATAAATTGCTTGTTATTGTATGATGGAAATATTTATTATTTATTTATTATTTATTTCCAGTTTGATTACCAGGGAAGTCCACTGGGCCCTGAGGACCTGTTTTCACTGGAGGCCCGGGGAGAAAAGCTCCAAATGTACAAATACAAAATACAGAAATATAAAATATGAATTATACAATGAGGTGACCAGTTTGTACAACAGGAACATTCATTATTACAACAAAGTCAAATACAACTTCACTAAGGTTATTCTAAAAGGTTATACAATTATAAGCTGTTCTTATAGGGCAATTTAAGACAATGCATTATTATTGCAATATAGTACAAATGACATGGCATCACTTGGGACAAGCAGAACTGTGATAATGCTCAGTGGACACAAGTATCTTGATCTGGCTGTACAGCTTTACAAGGTTATTAAATTTGAAGCAAGTGTGGAAACCAGGACAGTTTTTCATATTCAGGTGGGCTGTCAGCCTTTAGCAAATACAGGTCACAATGACTTTGCATGCATAAACAGGGATTTTGTGTTTATTACCATTTCTTACTGATCAACTACATAGTTTTAAACAGGCATTATGCAAGACAGTCACTGCTATGACCAGTCTGCTGGTTCTTTCAAGAAATGAAGGCCGTAAACACCTTACAGCAAACAGTAGAATGATCACTTGTCACAACCAGTTTTCTGAGATTCTCAAGAAATGAAGGCCAATGAAATGACAGAACCTCTCAAGTACTAGGAACAACATAGCTGAGGGATACACCCCTCAGGCAGGTAAACAGCTTCCTCCCCCCAGAGCTGCTGGCTAAATGAATATCTCAGGAACATAATGCTTACAGGCATTTCCCATGCTGGAAAATAAAAAAAAATCCACAAGTCTTTTTTTTTTTTTTTTCTTTTTTTGAACACTTCTCAGTACTCCTGGCTAGTGATACATAATTATACAACGACCCTCCATTAATATTCAAAAACGTGCACGCTGATTGGTCAGCGTGCATGTCGTTAATCAGAGTTATAGTAATGGAAAAAGGTCCGGTCGCCCGGACTTTTTCCATTACTTTAACTCTTTTTTTTCAGCAATGGAGAACGCAAGATCTCCATTGCTTCACACTGCCTCGCTATGTTAAATGAGTTTAACATAGCGATACAGCTTAAAAAAAAACAACAGAGATTCTCCGTTGCTTTTTTTAAAGCTGTCTCGCTATGTTAAACTCCTTTAAAATAGCAAGACAGTTTGTAAAAAGCAACGGAGATCTTGCTTTCTCCATTGCTTTTTTCAAAACTGTCTCGCTATGTTAAATGGGTTTAACATAGCGAGACAGCTTTTAAAAAAGCAACGGAGATTCTCTGTTGCTTTTTTTAAAGCTATCTTGCTATGTTAAACCTGTTTAACATAGCGAAACAGTTTGTAAAAAGCAACAGAGATCTTGCTTTCTCCGTTGCTTTTTCCCACAGCTCTGATGTACTGCGTAGGCATACGCATGCACAGTACATCAGAACTGCCGCAGAATACCAGCCAGCTGCGAAGGGCAGCAAGGAGGTATTATACAATGCAATTATTTAAGAAAAGTAATTATTTTTTTTCTTAAATAATGTCATTGTATAATAGCAATAACCCACTTCTGGGTGTGGTTAATGCTGGATTTACCCTCGGTTTGTTTTGTTTGGCCACTCGGGATTCGCCCTCGTGACCAAACCACACCAAACGTGGGTAAATCCAGCATTACCCACACCCAGGCGTGGGTTATTGCTATAATAATACATATGCATTTTTCTCAGTGGCATTATTAATATATTTGTAATCATACACTATTAATTTGTTAAGAAACCAGCAACATCAGGAATGTAGAATACATTTTTTACCTATACTGTTTGACCATATTTATGTTTATATTGACTAACATTCTTTAAATGAAAAATAATATTAAATACTGAATACAGAAACACCACCAGTCTTCATTGCTGTTCAACTCAATAGTCTGTTACGTGGTAAGTTGTCAGAAATCGAGAAGAGAAAGAAACTCACAAAACATTATAAGATATAAAGGCAGGTGTCATTAATTTTTTCAGGACAGAACCAGGAGAGATAATATTCAGGACAGCAGTAAGAAGAAGTAATACAACCCAAAGAGTAACAATGAATCCCCAGAATAGCTTTCATTTTTCAAGTTTTAAATTTGGTGTTTGTGAGGGTTCTGAGTTAAACACACTGTGTATTTAAATAGAGAATGTTTTTTGATCCGCTCTAAATAGAAAAAGTTGGGGATCACCATGGGCACAATGTACGCCAATACCTATGCTAATTTAGTTATGGCTTACTGGAAATCTCTATATGTGCCGGCTGACCAAAATAGATTTTGTCAGTTCATCTTCTATACTCATTTTGTGGATGATGTTTTTTTTATTTGGACAGGTCCACCAGATATGCTGACAGATTTTTCAGGTATTTACAAAGTACTGAAAGCATCCTTAATTTCACTGTAAATTACTCCAATAAGATTATAAACTTTTTAGACGTTACTATTTATAGAACTCGCACAGGTCTAAGCATGACTGTATATAAAAAGCCTTGCAAGAAAGCAAATATTTTACATAGATGCAGCATGCATCCATATATTTTGTTCACAGAAATGTGTTGAAAGGACAGTTCTATAGATTATCAAGGCTGTGTCATAACGACGGTGACATGTTAAAATATTTTCCTTAGCGGAGAAAATATTTTTTGTTAAAAGGCTATACAGAAGACAGTGGCGGATCCAGGAATCTGCAAAGGGGGGGGGGCAACCTGATCGGTCAACTACTGGGATGGGAGTTGGAAAATGGGACACTGGGTTTGGCTAGTGTGGATACCTTAAGATACTCTGACATTATATGTGGAAAGACAGTGGTTGTTGTAGTGCAAAGAAGGAAATTCATGGGCAGCATGCAGCAGATTTACAGACAGTACAATTTTTTTTCAACACATGCCTGGAAGAGGTGACTGGTTGCCCATGCCAACTCACAGTCTCCTTTCATGGCACAGCTAGCATAATCATTGTTATAACCTAGGAAAGAGTCCCACTGAAGTTGATATTAGCTACAGTGAATAACACAGTAGTTTTAGTAATCTTTTGTACATAAAGAGAAAAATCTATTAAAGCTAGACTTTCCACTGTGTGATACCTTAAATCTCTTGCATCAGAGGCAACATGGAATGTATACAAATTACCCTTTAAGGATATCAGGTGTTTCAGCTAAATGTCAATTCTGAATTTCCATGACTTTTTCTTTTAAGTCTATTTATGGACAATTTCAGGCCAATAAAGCCAAACCATCTAGCTTGGGACATGCATGTTTCTGCCTTCTTATGACATCATCAGTACAGTATAAGAGGAATTTTGACTTGTGGTAACACAGGGTTGTCATACCCAACTGATATCCATAAACATAATTTAGCTGAAACACCTAATATCCTTAAAGGGTAATTTGCATATATTCAATGTTGCTTCTGAGGTATCACACAGTGGAAAGTCTAGCTTTGCTAGATTTTTCTTTTTGTGTTTTTTAACCGATTGGTTTCTTGTATGACCTTTATACTAATTATTTTAATCTTTTCTACATGCAGAATGATTTATATGGAAACAGTTAAGTTCAGTTGAGTTAAAATCATCACAGCTATTTAAGAAGTAGATGTAACTAGTTATGATGCTGTTCCATGTACTGCAGATAGGGTTTCAAAAGCTAACATGACAGGCATTCATTCTTCAAGTGCCAACTCTACAATCTGCAATAAAATGACTTTCTTCTATATAGTATTGACTGCACATCTGTCATACAGTGCACTGTGTCTAACACAGAGCTGCTTCTATTCCAGTAAATACTAATATAGTTTTATGTAGATTAAGGCAATAAACAGCATACGAGATGCACCCAGTCAGTTCTGAGTCTTATTTTGACAACCTTCACATAGAGTCATTTGAAAAAGACCAAATCACATGTCTCACAGTTACTACTTGTGTTACATGAGGCTTACTAAATTTACAAAAAAAAAAAAATAATTAATTAATAATAAATAGGCTCAGAAGTGAAACCGTATGTCTTCAGACTTGATGGATCATGTAGTCAGCATCTGGAAATTGAAATTTACCTCTGCCTTCCACTGTGTTATTCGTATTTTATAGCTTCAGTATATGCAGCTTTCTGTCACTAGGTCATTTTAACCCTAAATGTCAGTAACCTTTAATAAACAAACCCATCCTTAACTCCTTGTTGTATGTACACACACACACACACACACACACACACACACACATAAATGCATATCTCACACACAGTGATATACAGGAATATGATTTTTTAACACCTTTATTAAATTATCACTTAAGACACAGGCACACAAACATCAACAGAAAAAAAAAAAATCCACATTTTTTTCATTTACATACATTATACATAACATCCATGTTTTCTTTGTTTGCAACAGCTATCGTCTAGTCCAACATTACATAAACTGCTCATTGCCTGCCTTCTCTTAAACCTCAGTCCTCCTCCTGAACATTATTTTGTGTTTCTTGTTCTCACATAAGGCTATACTATGTCTAGGGAATTTAGATCCAGTGTCGCAGCTCAAAATAATAATTTCCTTAGTTACTGCCATTTGCTCCCCCAATATTCCTGACAGTGTATTCTGTAGCAATTTTTAAAATCCGCCAGCTCATTACGCTCCCACAAAAATATGTTCCAAGTTATCTTTTTCTTCCCCAGCTATCCTATCAGCAACCATATAGAATATCATGTCCATAAGGTATTCTAAGAATTAAGGGTTAGAAATTGTTTTCCAGAACTGCATTTTTTTTCCTTTTCTGCATCTTAATCTTTAATTAAGCCATTTTCTCTCCATCAGATCCAGTAGGTTTACCTTCTAAAATTTATTTTTGACTCCTTTGGTGCCACTTTAAACACACTTTAATTCTATGTTCCTGACCCTTTAATAAACATGTCCTTTTCAAAACATTCCAGCAGTCTCTACTCAATGTATCCAGTTACTGTCTCCATGTCAAAACATTCCGGCCGTCTCTACTCAATGCACCCAGTTACTGCCTCCATGTCGAAGCATTCCGGCCGTCTCTACTCAATGCACCCAGTTACTGTCTCCATGTCGAAGCATTCCAGCAGTCTCTACTCAATGCACCCAGTTACTGTCTCCATATCGAAGCATTCCATCAGTCTTTACTCAATGTACCCAGTTACTCTCTCCATGTCGAAGCATTACAGCAGTCTCTACTCAATGTACCCAGTTACTGTCTCCATGTCGAAGCATTCCAGCCATCTCTACTTAATGTAAGCAGTTACTGTCTCCATGTTGAAGCATTCCAGCCATCTCTACTCAATGCACCCAGTTACTGTCTCCATGTCGAAGCATTCCAGCAGTCTCTACTCAATATACCCAGTTACTGTCTCCATGTCGAAGCATTCCAGCAGTCTCTACTCAATGCACCCAGTTACTGTCTCCATGTCGAAGCATTCCAGCAGTCTCTACTCAATGTACCCAGTTACTGTCTCCATGTCGAAGCATTCCAGCAGTCTCTACTCAATGTACCCAGTTACTGTCTCCATGTCAAAGCATTCCAGCAGTCTCTACCCAATGCACCCAGTTACTGTCTCCATGTCGAAACATTCAGCCGTCTCTACTCAATGCACCCAGTTACTGTCTCCATGTCGAAGCATTCCAGCAGTCTCTACTCAATGTACCCAGTTACTGTCTCCATGTCGAAGCATTCCAGCAGTCTCTACTCAATATACTCAGTTACTGTCTCCATGTCGGAACATTCCAGCAGTCTCTACTCAATGCA